>NW_021609926.1:0-1106 GCF_004785775.1 Grammomys surdaster | reverse complement strand
AAAACATCCCTAATGTCATTCAAAAGGAAGCTAGGGAATTCACATACGATGGTTTCTCTGAAATGCAGCACTCTTCAAAACTATAACGGGGAAGTGTCCTGAAGCATAGCCATGTCCATGATATACTCAGCAAAACAATGTCAGCTGAGGGATGCAATGAAAGATTTCATGAATCCTCATGGTAATGCCAATAAGACACACCAGCACTTTCCAGGGTGTTATATCAGGAGAAGGTAGGCAAAGAAGTCTAATTTGTTATTTTTAAATATCTACATTGTTAAACTTTTTTTATTATGAAAAACTGTAATTACAAAACAATAAAATGGAAGCCTCACCTTCTGTCCTGGGAGAGGGCTGGACCAGAGCCTCTCTGAGTGAGGCACCATAGAACAGGAGGGACGATCTTGGCCCTAGGTAATTCCACAAGGGGCATCCTTAGACACCTCTCCATACCGTAGAACTGGAAGGGGTAGTGGCCATGGGACCACGAGCCCCTCTGCCTAAAGTGATAGGGTAGCATTGGCAGCCTGGGAGGTGGAGAAGAGGGAGAGGCCCTTGCAGAAGAAGCCAGGTTGGTCACTTTCAGCCAGGGTGCCTGTCCCCCTGACCTGAGGTTTGAGATACAGCTGCTCATCCAGCTGTTACCGTATGGTAGGAAGGTGAGAGGAAGAGTGCTGTGTGAAAGTCCCTAGGCCATGGAGGAATCAGAACTGGAGCTTAGGGAAGAAGCATGCTCTCTGGGGCCACTGGATTCTGACGACCAGCAGATGGCCAGTCATAAGAAGCCAGGTGAGGAGTCCTGGTGGTCAGTCAACTCACTGCTTTCCCACCAGACCAGGGAACCATCCTTTGTGACTCTGGGGTGCCTGGGTTCCTGCCTCTCGCCCTCCAAGAGCCTCATACTCCCATCTTAGAATGAGAGGCTGGTGTTCACATTGCTAAGGGCCATTTAAATAGGACCACCCAGATCCTTGGAACTATCTTTTGTGCCATGTGTGCAGCTAGCTGTTGTTGAGCACACCATTGTGCCCCATTTTTCTCTCTGGTTCCAAGAATATTATGTCTGCTTCATGATTGTGCTGCACATGGCTGGGCCTCCAAACCCA
>NW_021609925.1:0-2247 GCF_004785775.1 Grammomys surdaster | reverse complement strand
ACAACAAGGTCTATTTCGTTATTTAACTACTTTTTCCTCCTGAGACTAACAAGGTCCAGCTCTCAAAGTATAAGTCCAGCAATCAAAAGTCCCCTTTGGCTCACCTAATTAGTAGCCTAATTAAAATTAAACAGCTCATGATAATATAGGGTTTCCCATTTGCCTATGGGTCATATCTATCTCCTCTCTACTCAGCCATAGTCCTTCCTTCCCCAGAGAAATACTCAAGACTACCAGCCCAGCAATGACACCACCACAATGGGCCTTTTCCCTTGATCACTAATTGAGAAAATGTTTCACAGCTGGATCTCATGGAGGCATTTCTACAAGGGAGGGCACCTTTTTCTGTGATAATTCCAGCTTGTGTCAAGGTGACATGCAAAAGCAGACTGTACAGACATGAAATTAAATGCCTCAGCCCATCTAAACCAACTGTTCCCCACTCTCAGCTTAGTAACAGCAGCTAGCTAGTGTGTCAGGCTGAAAAGGCAGAGATGTGACCTGGCAGGTAGGACTGAGCCAACTCAGTGTAGCCATAGAAAGACAGAGATCTTGGCTTGGAGAACAAAGGGTTAATTGGACTCAACTGAGGGACATTTATCTTCACATGTGTAAAGCCTGCAGGTCCCCAGTTACTTATGTGTGGATGGTGGTGGCATTATACCTTGGAATTCGGCCTCTTCCCTGTGCTGTACATGTGCCTCCAGGGCCAGGAGTAGCAAGCCACATAAAATGGCATTGCAGGACGTACAGGTCTGAAAGCTCTAGAGAGAAGTGGGGAACCTACCCAGGTATAAAGAGCCTATGAAGTTGAAATTAGGTATTCCACACTCTACCCCACCTCAGAGATTCTATAAGTCATAATTCATCTATAGAGGGATCAAGGAAGGAGGGATAACACACAAGGATATAAGGACACGGGTGGGGGTCGGTTGAAGGACCATCACAGCAAGGTCTGCATGAGGACTGAGCCCAGGCTGAACAGAAGCACCCCTGGACCTGCTATGGTCCAGGTGCTGCCTCCAGTGGGCACTGCTGCATTGCAGAGGTCTTTCTTGCAACAGGAAGTCTTCACGTTGACTGGAGCACCCAGGATCTCGGTATTTTCAAGATTATCAGGACAAATGGGAAGACAGAGATTGTTCTTCAGTTTGCTTTTGTGAGAGCCCGCAAGACACCAGGGAGTGACACAGTTCTGATGTAGGGACAACAGAGCATCTGAAAGTCTGGGCCACATGCCACCAGGCCTGGATGGACCAGACTTGACTCTAAGGCATGCTGAAGGCAGACATAGTAACTCAGAGTTGTGATTCCAGAACTTGGAAGACTCAGGCAGGAGATTTTCTATGAGTTCAATCCCAAACTGGGCTACATGGGGCTTCTAGGGTATCTTGGGGCTAGAGACACCAACTCAAGTAACAAAGGAAATGAAAATGCAAACCATGGTCTGTTAAGGAGGCTTGGTGGATAAAGTACTTGTGTGCACAAGCATGAGCCCCCAGTTCTGATCACTAGAGCCCATCACAAGATGGGCAGGCATGGTGGCCTACTTGTATCTCTGTGCTTAGGCCAAAAAGATGAAGATCTCTGAGGTAAGCTCACTGGATAGACCAGCTCAACTGCCAGATTGCAGTTCTGAGTGAGACCTATTCTTAGTAAATAAAATAAATGTCACAGAAGATACCCATCAACTTCTGGATCCAATAAACTGGTACCTCCCCTGGGCATGTACATTCACACATGTACACACATGTGCCTTACACAAAATGTGTGGGAATGCAGTTCAGTCAGTGAAGTGGAAAACTAAGGATGCAAATTCGATCCCCAGCAACCATGTAAAGAGACAGCCAAGCATGGGAGTGCTGGTTATGATCTCTGTTCTGGGTGGGAGGGGGAATCAAGGGGTTCTAGGAACTCGCTTTTTCCTCCCTCCTCCTCACCCCAGCATCCTTCACAAATCCTAAGTCCCAGTGAAGATCTTGTCTCAAAAAACAAGATGATTGAGACTAGACACTTGGTTCAGCAGTTAAAGCACTTGTCGCTCTTACAGAAGCCCAGGGTTTGGTCCCCAGACCCCACATGGTGGTTTAGAACCATCTGTCATTCCAGTTCCAGAGGAAGCAAACCTCATTTGCATAAAAATTAATGTGTAAGGAATGGTACTTAAGGATGTCCTCAGAGCATTACTTAAATTACATTACCTACATTCACGCATGTGCACCCACTTTTACATACATATCCACCCCC
>NW_021609924.1:0-2629 GCF_004785775.1 Grammomys surdaster | reverse complement strand
GGCAGGATTTCCCTGAGACCTCTGACATTAAGTCAGCTGATAAGACGCACCTTTGTTTCTAAACTTTTCAGTGTGCACTATCTAAAACAACGGGAAGTCTATCTGTGTTTTGTTTGTTTGTTTTTCAAGACAGAGTTTCTCTGCGTAGCCCTGGCTGTCTTGGAACTCACTCTGTAGAGCAGGCTGGCCACCTGAGATCTGCCTGCCTCTGCCTCTTGAGTGCTGGGATTAAAGGTGTGCCCCACTGTGCCCCAGCCTCAAGACTTTTCTCTTTAAAAAGCAGGTGGGTTGATGGAATGGTACAGGTGAAGGCACTTGCCTGGAACCCACATAAAGGTGGAAGGAACCAGAACCAACTCCACAAAATTGTCCTCTGACCTCCATACATGTGTCCTGGGAAAAGTCTTCTCGTCTTGCATCATACACACATGCATAATAATAATATAATATAGAAATTGGGATTGAGGGTGTGGCGTAGTTGGGAGACTGCCTAAGATCCTGGTTTGAGCCACAGCACCACATACAGAATATTAGAGATGGTAATATTAGCTCTGTAATCACAGCACTGGGGAGTTGGAAGTAAGGAGCTAGCCCTTAAATTTGAGACCTTGTCTCAGAAAAAAAAAAAAGGCAGTATAGGGGGTGGAGACATGGCTCTGTAGTGGAGACCAGGACCTGGCTTCCATTCCTAACATTACACAAATAACCCAAAACCACAGTACAGTTCATCAAAATCGGGAAATTGACACCAATCTAACACTATTACCTGATCCACACATCTTGTTCAAATCTCCTCAAGTGCCCCAGGAGGGTCCTTTAGAAGAAAAAAAATAAAGAATGCTTTTCTGGCCCAGGATCCAATCTAGAATCACATGATGTATGCAGTCGTGGCCTTCCGTTTTTTAAACCTGACACCATTTCTCGATGTGTCTTCTTTTCATGACAGGAGGACTTTGGAGTACCGACTGGTTGTTTTTGCAGATTGCCCCATTATTTGGCGTTTTCTGGTGTTTCTAGTTAACCGATTCTGTTTCTGGATGTTGGGCAAAAGCACCACTCCAAGGATGCACGTCCTCCGTGCATAGCAGCAGGGGCACATTCATGTCTACTTGCTCTGCCATTGGTGACGAATCTGCTCACTTGGCTAAGGTGGGTCTTAGCCATGCCTGTGGTTTCCTTTGTACTAATGCATAATCAAGGGGAGAACACATTTTTGACAAGGTTACCTCTTCTCTCTGAGTCCAGTTGAAACCCCACCTCATTAACTTGCCTCAGGCCCTTTGTGTCAGCTGTACCTTCTGCCTGAAATGTTCTTCCATTCAATAATGACATTTTAAAAAATCTCAGCCTACAGGTCACTCAAGCTTCCTGGTGGTGGGGCTAGCCTCAGCAGCTTGTTTTGGTTCTTAACCATGGCTCTTGCTACCAACTGCTATTTGCCAATTTGTTAGCTCATTGTTTATTTTTGCCCAGAAGAAGAAAGCCTGTACCTCACCTACCTTGCTTGGTGTAGTGCCTGTGTACCCAGCATAGCCTACAGCTGTGAAATGAAAGCTGGTGGAGATAAAGGCTTGCTAAGTAACTCGTGGCAGGCTGAGGTCCTAACTCAGAAGTCTTGGAGTCTTGCCAGAATGTCTGCTGGCTGCAGCTAGCTCTGCTGGGCTTCTGCTCAACTAGGGCAGATGGCTGCCGAGCAGCTAAAGCACTCTCTATGCCCCTCTTAAGTGTGTGTGTGTGTGTGTGTGTGTGTGTGTGTGTGTGTGTGTAGAAGAAATGACCAGAAGGCATGATGACACAGGATAGAGGGAAGTGACATTTTTGAGCCCTGAAATATAAATCATCTTAACATCTTCCTTTTTTTCTCCCTTCCTTCCTCGGTCCCTCCTTTCTCTCTTTCCAATGTTACCATTTTTTGAGTAATATATATTTTTGCAGATATTGGTAGCTGCATGGCAGCAGGTAGCTACCAGGACAGCAAGGCTATGAGAACGGAAGTGGCTGGGTGTGCTGAGATGAAAGAGAAGGCCAGGATACAGAGGAAGTTTGCCTGCCTGATGTCTCCAGCTGTCCTATCCCCTCTGTACAGCTCTTTAAAGGGTTGTTTAACTCCTGTCTGCCTAAGACTTGGGGAGGGGGTACCTGAGGAAGAGCATGTGCCTGACCCCAGGGCTGCAAGGCAGGGCGAGGATAGGACTTTCCTTGTAAGTCTGTTGCCAAAGTGCCCTAGACACAGCTGTTTCCAGTGCTACTGCTAATGAGGTGGCCATGGTCTGAGCACGCCCCATGTCACCTTATCTTTGTATTTAAGATTCTTATTTATTTTGTGTGTATGTGCAGGTGCATGTGTCTATGTGTACTTGTGTGGAGACTAGAGAAGAACCTCAGGTGTTCTGTTCTAGCGCTTTCTGCCCTAGTCCTTTGGGACAGGATCTTTCACTAAACCTGAAGCTAGGATGATGGCCAGAAACACCCAGCATTTGTCCTGCCTCTACTCACCGTAGTGCTAAGGGCTACAGGCACAAATTCAGTTATATCCATTTTTTAAAAGAATGTGGGTATTGACATTTGAACTCAGATCCTCATACTTTTCTTTTTCACAGAAAAAGAACAAAAAGCATTCTTTTTCACA
>NW_021609923.1:0-2533 GCF_004785775.1 Grammomys surdaster | reverse complement strand
TGTCCTTATTTAGGAGTTGAGTCTGTTGGTGTTGAGAGATATAAAAGATCAAAATTTTTTGTTACTATAATTTTGGTTTTGGAAGTGGTATTGTGTGTGTGTGTGTGTGTGTGTTTGGTGTTTGTATTCTTTTGGGTTTGTTGTGTTATGATTAATTTATTGTGTTTTTTGAGTATAATTACTCCACTTGTTTTGGAGTTTACTTCTATCGTCTGTAAGGATGAAATAGTAGACATATATTGTTTAAATTTGCATTTCTTGTGGGATATCTTGGTTTGTCTATCTACAGTAATTTCTTTGTATATTTATGGAGTAGCCTTGGCTGACATCTGTGGACTCTTATAATCTGCATTACATTTGTCCAAGGTCTTCTGTTTTTTACAGTATTTCTTGAGAAGTCTAGAGTAATTCTGATAGGTGTGCTTTATATGTTACTTGGCCTAGTTCCCTTACAGCTTTTAGTCCTCTGTCTTTGTTTGGAACATTTAGTTTTGTGGTTATTATGTGGCGGGAAGATTTTTACCTCTGGTTCGATGTATTTGATGTACTGTAGGCTTCTTTTACATTTATGTCCATCTCTTTTTTTAATGTTAAAAAAGTTTTCTTCTATGATTTTTATTGTATCTTTTCTTTGTGACAGTTAGTCTGGAAAACCCAATAAGTTTCAACTGAAGTTAATAGACAAAACCTCTATACTAATGTTAAATTTCAGGTTGTGGCAAATTTGCTTCTGTGGTTTGCACCAGTGAGCAAATAACTAAATTCTGAAGATGATTTTCTGGGCTAACTGCCCTTATCATCCTGAATAATTACTGTTTTCACTCCTCCAGTTTTACAGAGTTCAGAAAGGTCATAGAATATGATAATAGGGAGAATTGTGAATAATATGTTTTTTAGAAGTTTCACACATGAGGTATGAGAGGTAGCTCAAGGATAAAGAGTTTTCTTGTAGAAACTCAAGTTCAACTGGCAGCATTAATATTGGGCCAATGTCAAGTGCCTATGGCATTAACATAGATGTCAGCAATGTAATATTTTGAAAACTGTATGTTTGGCATAATTTTCAGGAATCAAACGAGGGGGCAAAAATCATCTGACAACCATGATGCGTAGGCTAACTTTTTTTTCCTCTTTAAAGTTTATTAGTTATCTATATGTGGCTAAAGCCTGCTGTTGTACCTTGATTGGCTGATGAAAAGGTAGATTTGTCATAGGAAGTTTGCTCAAGTGGTTCTTTTGTTTTTGTTTTTGTTTTGTTTTTTTTTTTTTTTGAGACAGGTTTTCTCTGTATAGTCCTGGCTATCCTGGAACTCACTCTGTAGACCAGGCTGGCCTCGAACTCAGAAATCCACCTGTCTCTGCCTCACAAGTGCTGGGATTAAAGGTGTGTGCCACCACTGCCCAGCCTCAAGTGGGTTTTGTATACTCTCAGAAAAAGAATCATCTTTTGTCTGAGCCCCTTATCATCTACAAAAACTCCTGTTCAACCAAAAGCCATGCCTGCCAGTCAAATAAGTACTCTGTCCAAATGCTTACCCCACTACTACTTCTAACACTAATATCAGTTGTCCTAACCATTTAAAGACAATACTAGTGGCAGTTTCCTCTTCCTCTGTGCATGCCTCCTATAGATACCACAGACAATCTCCACATGCCCTTCCTTTCCTGCCTGATCCCTGTATCTCTGCCCCACACCACATGATCAGACACACCTGTTCAACCACATGCCATGCCTAAAAAGACACTAGGTAAGTCTTCCACCAATCTACCACACTATTTGTTAGTCCAGTTGCAATTTTCAGAGTTGCCCCTAGCACTATACTATACAACAGAGGCAACTGACTAGCAAGCATTCCCTCTTGAAAATACCCACCAAACAGGTCAATAAAAGAGGCAACACTCAGGCAACTCTCTCTGTAAATCCAGACATCAAACAGCAACCCAGGAACAAAACTCCCACCAAAGCCAGACATATTCAGAAATCAGTACCTAGAAAAATAATCACTTCAAACCCAGAAGCCTAGACACCAGCATAGGAATATTAGAAAAAACAGTCAGAAAAATAAGTCACCAAAGAACTAAACTATCCTACTACAGTGTGTCCTCAGAAATTAAAACATGCAACAGATATGGTCCAAAAGAAGTTATTCGGCACTAGGGAGATGAGTGAGAAGCTGAGGAAGGGATAGAGACACAGAAGAGGACCTGCAGACAGGCAGACAGACAGGGATCAGAGAGAGAGACCTGAGAGTAGAGAAAGAGAATAGAGAGGGGGCATGTGCAGAGAACAGAGACAGGGAAAAAAAGATAGAGAGCGGCTATAGCTGGTGGTCCATATATGTTAAGCACACCTGACAACAGCAGCAGGTGTTGGAGGCAGGAAATGACTTAAGTAGTTGCTAAGTCCCTGAGAGCAGGCCATTGAAACTGCCTGTACACTGACAACTACAAGGGCAAGGTTCACCCACAGAACAGGGAAGGAAGAAGGTCTCAGACATTAAAGATGAATAGGACAAAAATGGAATGGTTGGTC
>NW_021609922.1:0-1095 GCF_004785775.1 Grammomys surdaster | reverse complement strand
GGTTAATATTAACTATGACGGATGACTAAAGATTATTCACGTTCAATTATATTTGATTTACTATTACCCATGAATGGTGAATATTGATCATTCCTGATCATTACTCTTATCTATAACTGATGACTATTGATTTTTGAGCATTTTTTATTTCTGATTTCCTATTAATTATGACTGATGTCTATTGTTCATTTATGTTCACTTTTTTCAGATTTACCCATATCCACGAATGGTGAATATTGATTATTCATGTTCATTTATTTCTGACTTACTATTATCTATGACTGATGACTATTGATACTACTTCAGGTTTATTTATTTCTGACTAACCATGAACTATGACTGATGACTAATGATTATTCAAGTTCTTTTTCTTCTGATTTACTATTACCCACGAATGGTAAATATTGACTATTCATGTTCATTTATTTCTGACTTACTATTATCTATCACTGATGACTATTAATATTTCAGCTTTGTAGGTTTTTGATTTACTATGAAATATGAATGTTGACTATCGATTTTTCATGTTCATTTTTTTCATTTTTAACATTAACCACGAATAGTGAATACTGATTATTTATTTTCATTTATACCTCATTTACTATTATCCACAAATGGTGAATATTGATTGTTCATGTTCATTTATTTCTGACTTACTATTATCTATGAATGATGACTATTGATAATTCAGCTTTACATATTCTTGATTTACTATGAACTATGACACATGACTATTGATTATTAGTGTTCATTTTCTTCTGATTTACTATTATCTACGAATGGTCAATATTGATTATTCATGTTCATTTGTTTCTGACTTGCTATTAGCTATGACTGATGACTATTGATATTTCAGGTTTATTTATTTCTGATGTCCCATGAATTATGATTGATTACTGTTGATTTTTCATGTTTATTTATATCTGAGTTACTATTATCCACGAATGGAGGACAATGATTATTCCTGTTCATTTATTTCTGATTTACTATTATCTATGATCAGTGAATATTGATTATTCCAGTTCATTGATTTCTGACTTACTAATATCTATGACTGATGACTATTGATATTTCAGCTTTATTTGTTTCTGATTT
>NW_021609921.1:0-1223 GCF_004785775.1 Grammomys surdaster | reverse complement strand
ATTGTGAAGGGTGTCATTTCCCTAATTTCTTTTTCAGTCTGTTTATCGGGACTCCATGAAGGCAGTGCTAAGAGGAAAGCTCATAGCTCTAAGTGGCTACCACATTTTCAATTGATATAATGAAAACGTATTTCTAGGCCATGATAATTTTGTCATAAGGACAACATTTAATTGGGGCTGGCTCACAGGTTCAGAGGTTAAGTCCATTACCATCAAGCAAGACAGGAACATGGCAACATCCTGGCAGGCACGGTACAAGAGGAGCTGAGAGTTTTACATCTTCATCTGAAGGTTGCTAAGAGAATACTGGCTTCCAGGCAGCTAGGATGACGGTCTTAAAGCCCATACCCACAGTGACACACCTACTCCAACAGGGCCACACCTTCTAATAGGGCTACTACTCCCTGGGCCGAGCATACACAAATCATCACAGACTAACTTTAAATATTAAGAAGATTGTCTGGTGTTTTCCATTCTGGACAATTTAGGTGGACAAGAGAGAAGGCACAGCCCCAGGGGTGGATAGTTGGTAGAATGCGAGCAGTAGCTCCAGGCATTCTCAGGAGAGATGGATATTGGCAGCTTAGCAAAGCCAACTAGAGGAACTAAGGATGAGAGTGGAGCCAGCCAACAATGTGGTGGAGGCTTGCTCTTGGAGCACAGTGGGTATCTCTGAAGAGCATTAGCTAGCAGGCAGGCAGCTGAATAGCATGGAGCTGAGTGAGACCGGTGTGGTCATAGTCTTGACAACTTGGTGGAACTACCAGTGAGAGATTGAGAGAGCTCGGGCAGAGTTACAAAGAAGGGGCAAACATACATTTTAAAATTACATGAAACAGGGATCTTGGCCTATCTCAGCAGCAACTGACAGCTTTCTGGTTGGACGTCTGGTCAACTGAAACAAATCATTCCAGGTACTGGAAACTCAGGGCTAGTGAGGTCATGGATCTTAGAAGAGATTCTAATCACCTATCTATGTAGCCATAAATAAGTATAAATTTAGCCCCTCAGCAAAGAATCTTTTCTTTGCAACAGAGACTAACACACACACACACACACACACACACACACAGAGATGAAAATCCAGGGGGAAAATGACTGTAAGGTGTTGCTCACCTTACAGTACGTCTTCAACACAACTCCTGCACCTGCAGCTTATGGACCAATGTGGAAGCAGGGGTGGAAAGATTGTAAAAGCCAGAGGACTGAAGCATCCGCTATGA
>NW_021609920.1:0-3632 GCF_004785775.1 Grammomys surdaster | reverse complement strand
TCCAGCAAATAAGCTGGACTCACCTCTCTTAGCCCCCCAAAAGACCAGGGTTACAGATACATGTAGCATCCAGCTTTTACATGGATGCTGCAGATCTGAACTCTTGTCTTCATGCTTTCACAGCAAGCAGTTTGCCTGCTGAGCCATCTCTTCTGATCTACTCACCTTGAGAAATTTTTAAAGCTGGATTTCCTTAATCAGATTTTAAAGGAAATGATCAACTATGAAATGCCTGACTTTGTTTCCTTTCTGCACTGTTGGATTAAGTAAAATATTACTTAATACTTAATTTTAAGTAAAATATTACTTAATACTTGTCAAAATAATAAAAGTATTCTTATATGGGGCTAAAATAGTGGACATATATTAACGTTAGTATGAAAAATCTCAGACCTAGAAATGCCTCTGGGCTATCAAAGACTCAAATGCCTCTGGGCTATTGAAGAGTTGCTTGACAAAATAGCCACTCAGGTAACATTTTTCCTTTTTGATAAATCAGGCAATGTACTAAGAACTGGGATTTTTATATGATTAAGAAAATCTTCCCTGGAAGAATTTTATATTCTGTATAGGGGTGTTGTGGGGTACTGACATACAAAAATTAATATTAAATACAAGATGTAACTGGTGCTTTAGTAAATATCTTACGGGTTGAACTGTTCCTGCCCCTCATTCTTCTGTTGAAATTCAACTCTAGTACTTCAGGCTTTGACCTTATTGAAAGTAAGTTTAACTGAAAATGTCATTAATATGAGGTTATATAGGAACACAGATGGGTGGACCCCTCATTCAAAAAACTATTGTTCTCATTAAAAGAATGCCATGTCTGATATATAGGCATGTTTTGTAATTACAACACTTGGAAGGTAGGAGCAGAAGAAGCAGAAATGAGGTGTAAGCCAGTCTCAGCTACAACTGAGTATGACAGCAGCCTGGGTTGCATGGGACTCTGTCACAAAGCAGCAAGAAAGGGAGCACCATGTGAAGAGACAGACACAGGTGCACATGAGGGTGGGGACCCACTACCTGCTACCATAAGCCAAGCATCTTCCAGGAACTGAGAGGGAAAGCCCCAGCACTTTCAGAGTGGGCATACTTCTACACCACCTTGGATTCTGAGCTTTGAAACATGAGAATGAATATCCACTGTCCAAGCCATTTGGTGTGTGGTACTTCTTACTGGAAGCCCTAGAAAAATGAAACAAATGTAGGTCAAATGTTCTCTGAACACATGGAAAAGAAGGATTCATTATGCCTGGGAGTGTGATGAGGTCACCTCAGACAGGGTACTATCAGCCAGCAGTGTGTGTGTGAAAAGTGCAAAAGCTTTCAAGTGGTAGGGAAAGACTACAACTTGAGCAAATGTACACCTCTAGAGAGAAATGAATACAGGAAAAGATAAAGGGAAAATCACCCAAGGAAAGCTCTAGAAAGCCAATTAAAGATCCTTCGTAGGATGTCACGTGTCTAATTGTTCTCTTTTATCAAAAAATATAAAAAAAACCTAACATGATGAAGAAGCCTCATATCTGATAAACAAGTAAATGAATATATGACATAGAAAATGAAATGTGGGAATGGAATAACACAAGACAAATGAGGGCCATATTCCAAGCAGTCAAGGGCAGAGAATACCAGTAATGAACAAAATAATATCAAATTTTCTCTAAACTTACCACACAGAGTTTTTTTACTTTATTTATTTATTTATTTACTTACTTACTTACTTATTTATGTGGGCAAGTGTGCACACATCTGATTGCATGTGTGTGAAAGTCAAAGGGCAGTTTTCCAGAGTTTGTTTTCTCCTTTCACCATGTGAGTACCTGGCACAGGACTCAGGTTGTCAGACTTGGCAGTGAGAGTTTTGTTCACTGAGCCATCTCGGAGCCTCAAGAGAGAAACTTTCACAGGTGATTACAAATCCCAAACATCTAGCATCTGAAGATATGTTCCATCACTCTCAACAACAGTAGAAATCACAGTGAACCACTGGGGGAAGCTGGGAGTGGGGAAGAGGTTACTGGATACATGGTCTAGAGAATGAAGCTCTGTTTCAAAGGAAAAAAGATGACCTTGAACCACTAACAAAGGAGCATAAAAAACAAAAAGTGTTTTGGTTTTAAAAATTATGAACTAGACTTGTGGAGACAAGCTGCCCCTCCTGTCCCATCCCACAGATCTGTCTGACTCCAAGGAGGCCTGCTCTAACAAGGGACATAGGTGTGACCCCCACCCCAATACCACCACCTGCTGGGACCTCACAAAGCCTAGCATATATGAGCTCCATCTCCCTTCTGGTCTGCACCCCCATCTACATTCTTGGATCAGAATGTGTCCCTCACCCCACCCCACAGATCTGCCTGCCTCCAAGGAGACCTGCTTTAACCCAGGACATACAACTCTACCTGCCTCATGGGAGGCATGCTTGAACCTGGATCCAGGCCGGCCAACACCAGAGACAACCATATGGCAAAAGACAAGTGCAAGAACATAATCAACAGAAGCCAATGCAATATGGCATCATCAGAATCCAGTTCTCCTACTAAATCAAGCCCTGGATATCCTAACACAGCTGAAGAGCAAGACTGAGACCTTAAATCCCATCTCATGAAGATGATAGAGGCCTTTAAAGAGGATATAAATAATTCTCTCAAAGAAATACAGGAAAACAGAGTCAACTAGGTAGAAGCTCTTAAAGAGGAAATAAATAAATCCCTTAAGGAAATATAGAAAAATACAATGAAACAGGTGAAGGAAATGAACAAAAAGGCCCAAGACCAAAAAATGGAAATTAGAAGCAGTAAAGAAAACACAAATGGAGGCAACCCTGGAGATGGAAAACCTAGGAAAGAAAACAGGAACTACAGATGCAAGTATCACCAACAGAATACAAGAGATGGAAGAGGAAAATTGATTCACTGGTCAAAGAAAATGTCAAATGCAAAAAGTTTCTAACTCAAAACATCAAGGAAATTTGGGACACAATAAAAAGGCCAAACCTAAAACCAATAAATAGGAATAGAAGAGGGTAAAGATTTCTAGTTCAAAGGGCAAGAAAACATGAACAAAATCCCTAACCTAAAGAGAGAGATGGCTACAAACATACAAGAAGCCTAGAAAACACCAAGTAGATTAGAACAGAAAAGAAAATCCTCCCACCACATAATAATCAAAATACAAATGTACAGAATAAAGAAAAAATATTAAAAGCTACAAGGGAAAAAGAACAAGTAACATACAAAGGCAGATCTGTCAGAATTACACCTGACTTCTCAACAGACTCTGCCAGAAGATCTTGGAGAAATCTTTGCAGACCCTAAGAGACCATAAATACCACCCCAGACTACTATATCCAGCAAAATTCTCAAACAGCATAGAAAGAGAAAACAAGATATTCTGTGGCAAAACCAAACTTAAACAATACTTTTCTTCTAATCCAGCCCTACAGAGGATACTAGAAAAAAAAAAACTCCAACATAAGGAGAGCAACTACACCCAAGAAAACACAAGAATTAATCATCTCACAGCAAACCAAAAAGAAAAGAATTGTTCTCTCTGTCTCTCTGTCTCTCTGTCTCTCTGTCTCTCTCTCTCTCTCTCTCTCACACACACACACACACACACACACA
>NW_021609919.1:0-5604 GCF_004785775.1 Grammomys surdaster | reverse complement strand
CAAATCAAAACAACCCTGAGATTCCATCTCACACCAGTCAGAATGGCTAAGATTAAAAACTCAGGTGATAGTAGATGCTGGCGAGGGTGTGGAGAAAGAGGAACACTCCTCCATTGTTGGTGGGACTGCAAGATGGTGCAACCACTTTGGAAATCAGTCTGGCGGTTCCTCAGAAAATTGGACATAGCATTACCTGAGGATCCAGCTATACCACTCCTAGGCGTATACCCAGAAGAGGCTCGAACATATAACAAGGACATATGCTCAACTATGTTCATAGCAGCCTTGTTTATAATAGCCAGGAGCTGGAAAGAACCCAGATGTCCTTCAACTGAGGAATGGATTCAAAAAATGTGGTATATTTACACAATGGAGTATTACTCAGCTATTAAAAACAATGAATTCGAGAGGTTCCTAGGTAAATGGATGGAACTAGAAATTATCATCCTGAGTGAGGTAAGCCAATCACAAAAGAACACAGATGGTATTCACTCACTGATTATTGGATATTAGCCCAGAACCTTGAAATGCCCAAGATGCAACTCACAGGCCACATGAAGCCCATAAAGAAGGAAGACCAAGTGGGGGTGATTCGGTCCTTCTTAGAAGGAGCAACAAAATACTCAAGGGAGCAAATATGGAGTCAAAGTGAGGGACAGAAACTGAAGGAGGGGCCGTCTCAAGACCACTCCACCTGAGTATCTATCCCATGTGCAATCACCAAAGATAGATGCTGATGTGGAAGTCAGGAAGTGCATGCTGATAAGAGTCTGATATGGATATCTCCTCAGAGGTCTTCAAGAGTCTGACATACTCAGAGGCAGATGCTCACAGCTAGCCATTGAACTGATCATGGGGTTCTCAATAGAGGAGTTAGAGTGAAGACTGAAGGAGAGCTGAAAGGATTTGCAGCACCATGAGGAGAGCAACAATACCAACCAACCACAGCTACCAGGGTCTAAACCACCAGCCTGGGAGCACTTAGGGAGGGAGCCAGCGCTTCAGTTGAATATGTAAGAGTAGAGGGCCCTGCTGGGCATAGGTGGAAGAAGAGAACCTTGACCTCATGAAGGCTGGATGCCCCAGGGGGTGGGAATTTTGAGGGTGGGGAGGTGGGAGTGGGGGGGTAGATAGAGGTTACATCCACAGAGAAGGAGGAGGGGTGAGGGGATTGGGGGTTCCTGGGTGTGTGGGAGATGGGGTAAGGGGACAACATAGGAAATGTAAATAAAACATCCAATAAAAATTAAAAAAAAAAGTGAAACTAACCTCTTGCTGTGTACTTTCTGGGCAGAATAAAGATCTCCATGAAAAAGAAAAGGAACATTTTATGATTTCAACTTGGTCAGAGAATGAAAAGAAGATTGGACGATTCGAAGCCAGGAAGACCATTTCCTCTTGGCCTGTGAAGGGTCACTCAGCCTAGACACCAGGGGAATGAGCTCTCTGAAGCCAAAGGATTCCTGGGGACAAGGATGAAAGAGGTGAGAATTTTACAAAATCACCAGTGAATGACTGAAACAGGCCACCCATCTGGCCATGTTTCTGTGCCATGGGTCTGCCTTATCATCCTTCTCAGGAACACTGGCTGACTAACCTTATTTTAGCACCAAAGGCACCTATGAACCTGGGGTCTGACAGGGTCAAGAGCCACCAAGACAACTCAAGACCAGGGTTCAGAACATGCCTGATGATAGAAGTGCTTAGCAATTACTCCATGAGGTAGACATTTACCATGAGTTGGAGGTCTCCATGAGTAGATGTTTGTGGGAGGCATCCATTAGGTAGATGTTTGCAGGATGTCTCTGTGAGATGTTTGCAGGGGTCTGGAGCCCTTTATGCTTTCTCAGTGAGCACGAAGGCAGCAAGGAGCAAATATGATACTAGAGCTTGAGAAGAGTGAAAGGGGCCAGCTTCTGGGCTGTGGAGAAACCTCAGTGGGCTCCCTGGACATGTGGAGGCATATAGACCTAGACAGAGTTGGCTATTGGAGGAGAGGTGGAGAGGATAAGTTCCTCGCTGTCACCAACTCTTCCTCAATGCTGTGAACATATCTCTTTACACTCACAGCCACAAGCCTCTTGCCACCTGAGTTTGTTCTCCAGGTTGCAGCTCTCCAAAGATTCTAGGTGTTGTGTTCTTCTAAACAAAACTATCTGGGCCCTGCAGATGAGATGTGCCCACGGACACAATAATGCCAATACTGAGTATGGGAGTAGATAACAGTTCTCAATTATATTTGAAGCCTGCTCCACAGAGGGAATCTATACCAGACTAGAGAACTCATTGGCCCAAAGGGAGGGCCTAATGATGGTTCATTAAATAGCCATCTTGCCAAACTGCCTTCTAAGCATTTATGTTCATAGTTATAAGCATGTGTTGCTCTCAACCTTAGGCAGAGAATCTTCTTTCTAGTGGGTGGTGGTACTGAGAAAAGGTGACTAGAGGTCGGCCATGGAGTAGAATGTCTATATTGATCTTCCCTTGACTTCAAGACCTGGGGAACATCACAGAAGAGATGGAAGAAAAACGGTAGGAATTGGAGAATACAGGGTAGTGTGAAATACTGTCCTTTGGACATGGCATGGCTAGTGCACATGGGAGTGTAGCTGTGGTTACTCCAGGATGACCTGCACAAAATCAAGCTAGTTTGAAATTTCAGAATAGTAAGTAATATCACTGATGAAAACAGCTGCAAAAATCTTCAATTAAAAAAACTGAATATAGACATAACTTTAAAAGATCGTCTACCATGATAATATTGGCTTTCTCAGATATGGTCCTACATATATATGTCAACAAATGTACTACATTACATATATGTATTTAAAGACAAAACTCTCCAGATCATCTCAACAAATGCAAAAAAGGCCTTTGACAAGATTCAAAATAACTTCCTAATGAAAATTCTAGAGAAACCAGGCATGGTGGACATCCATGGCAACATAAAGAGAGGCTGTCTCAAAATATTTTTTTCTAGAAATAGTCAGAATTAAGAGAACATGCCTCAACAATAAAAGCTAACATCATCCTAACTGGGGAAAAACTTAAAGCAACCCTATTAAGCTGGGAACAAGATGGAGCTGCCTGCTACTCCCACTCATTTTCAACAGAATGCTTGAAGTACTAATCAGAGCAATAAGACAAGAGAAGGAAATTAAAGAGATACAAATAGGAAAAATCAAATGATCCCTATTTGTAGATGGTATGATACACATAAGAGATCCCAAAAGCTCCACCAGAAAACTTCTGGAACAACACTTTAAGCAAAGTCAATGCTTTAAAGGACCAGTAGCCTTTTTATATGCCAATAACAAGCACATTGAGAACGAGAGTGTAGAGACACTCTCATTCACAATAGCCTCTAAACAATAAACTAGGAATAAACCTAACCATGCTCAGATCTTTCCTCTCTCTTCCTCCTTCTTCCTTTCTTCCTCTGCCTTTGTCCCCCCTCTCCCATTCTCCTCCCTCCTCTTGAATCGACTCACACTCTATGCTTCCTATCTTCAGGTCAGGCTGATAATCCTGGAAAGAGTCAATCCTGAAGGCTGAATCCAAATAACCTGGAGGAAAAAACAATCTCTCTTCTTTTTCTTAGGGAATATCTGGGGTTTTTTTTTGTCTTTGTAAGATTTTTAATTGATTTATGTGCATTCACAGAACAAAAAGTCATCTGGTGTATTCAAAGCCTCCAGATTTCAAATTTAATCTTTAAAAAAAATACCTGTATCTACTCTAGGGATCAACTAAATACCTGAGTACTATGACCTAGACAAGGTGCTATGTAAAGTCACACTGTTTCTGTGATAAAAATAACCTGTAATAAAATGCAAGTTAAGGATTAAAGAGTTTATACTGGCTCACAGTTCACCGTATAGTCCATCCTGGCTGAAGTGGCTGGTCACATCCCAACCACTCAGGAAAGAGAGCAATGGATTCTTCCTAGGACTCAGTTCACTTTCTCATTTTACCCGTCTCAGGATTTCCTGATGACAGCATAGTCTGGCACAAGGTGATGATATGTTTTCCTACAATATTAGTTGATGCAAGAAGATAACTACTCACAGGTTTGCCCAAAAGACCCATCTCCCTGGTGTTCCTAGATTCTGTCAAGTTGACAATTAACACTAACCATCACAGATATACAACATGTAATTATCATGTTTATTCAGTCAGAACTTCCATATCTTTAAACATCTTTTAATTCTCTTGATCCACAGGTAATTTTTGTCTATATTATGTGGACAGTATAACATATCAACAAAGTTAAACAATTTGTTCTAATCAAATCAACATACTTTTTTTTTTACCATTACAGTATCATTTTTAGGTTTTGATGAGTCTCACCACTCTACATTTGCTTATTTATGGATGTATCTGAGGTTAATTTTAAAATTCCTTATTGTTTAAGAATTTCATGCATACATATGAATTGTTTTCATGAAATCAACCCCATAATACAATTTCCCATTTCTCCCTCATCCCCACTGCCATGTTTTTATCCCAATGTCATTTCTCATGGGTTTGTTTCTTTGTTTGTTTCTGTTTGTTTGTTCATTTGTTTTGACAATCTCACTATGTAATGCTTGTTGGTCTAGAAGTCACTATGTAGACCAGGCTGGTCTCCAACTTAGAGATCACTCTGCTCTGTTTCCCTAGTCCTATATTTAAAGGCATGTTCCAGCACATCTAGCAATTTGCTCTTTTCAAAAAGTCCACCGAGTCCACCTGTGTTGCCTGTATACACATGGATACAACAGCATGTACTGGATCATGGGTGGCTATTCTGGAAACACATCCCTGTGGAAACTGATTCTCTCTTCCCAAGAAGCCATCAGTTAATAGATTCTCAGAAAGGGGTGGGACTTCATGAATCCTTCTCTCAAAAATGCTAGCTTTGTCTGCCTTGATTTTGTGTCGTTCTTGAGGGTTTTGATCACAGCCTCTGAGATTTTATGTATGCCACAGACCCACCATATCCAGAACATAGTGTTTCTCAGAAGATTTCCAATACCTCCAGCTCTTACAATCTCCCCTTCCCTTCTTCTGTAATGATCCATGTGCCTTGGGGAAAGGAGTGTGATGTAGAATTACATTTTGAGAAGAATACTCCACAGTCTCTAATTCTCCACATGCTGATGAGATGTTCATCTCTTTGAGTCATCAACTACTGCAAAATGTGTTTCTTTGATAAGAGTTGAAAGATGTGGTAATCTCAAGTACAAAGTACCCACAAAAACTTAGGAGCAACTTATTACTATGTGATTTAGCAGAATAATAATATTAGGTTCTCCTGCTAGAACCTATGTTCTAGCCAACTATGAGTTTTAAGTCCAATTAACAGTACCAGGCATGAGTTTGGTCTGTGTTACAAGCTTTAAATCTGATCAGAAAGTTATTGCTTGCCTCCAGAACATTTGTGTCACTGCTGTGCCAGAGTGTGTATTTTGCCAGAGCATTCATTATTGTAGGATTTGAAGTGTTCACAGCTGGGTTATATGGTGGTTATTTTTCTTCTCCAGCAGCATGCCTAGAAACTTGCAGCACTATGAAAGGAGGGATGAAGCTTTCAGATCATTACCAGGCCCTGTGTCTCCATTG
>NW_021609918.1:0-7550 GCF_004785775.1 Grammomys surdaster | reverse complement strand
TCCTATAAGTTTATTATTTATTGATTATATTATTTTGTACTGAATATTTTATTTTTATTATTTGTTTATAATATTGTTATTATTCATTATGTAATTTTTATTATTTATTTATGTTATTATTTATGTTATCATATAATTTTATTATTATTTATTATTATTATTTATTATTATTTATTATTATATATTATTATTATATTATATATTATATATATAAATTATTATTATATTTTATTATTATTTATTATTATTTATTATTATTATTTATTTTATTATTTATGTACTTTATTGTTTATGTTATCCGATCATTTTATTCTCTGTTTATTATATTTTATTATTATTTATTTCATATATTATTTTTATTATTTATTTATGTTATTATTTTGTTATCGTATAATTTTATCGTTTATTGATTATGTTATTATTTATTTAATATATTATTATTATTTATGTATAATACTGTTTTTATTTATTTATTCGTTACGTTATTGTTGTTATTCATTTGTTTTATTATTCACGTTATTATTGTTTATGTGTTATTATGTCATCACTACAGGGACTGGCACACTGATGTACTGTGAGTGAGAGCAGACCTTCCGGAGACACATAACTTCCTCCCGGTTCAAACGGTGTTATTGTTATTATTATTGTTATTGTTATTGTTGCTGTTATTGTTATTATTATTGTTATTATTGTTGTTATTATTATTGTTATTATCATTATTTTTGTTATTATTGTTATTATTATGTGTATTATTATTGTTATTATTGTTATTATTGTTATTGCTATTATTATTGTTATTATTATTGTTATTATTGTTATTATTATTATTGTTATTATTGTTGTTATTATTATTGTTAATATTGATATTATTATTGTTTTTATTATTGTTATTCTTATTGTTGTTATCATTATTACTATTACATTATTCACATTGTTATTATTATTATATTGTTATTGTTGTTATTATTGTTATTATTATTAGTATTATTGTTACTATTATTGTTATTATTGTTACTATTGTTATTATTATTGTTATTATTATTATTGTTGTTATTATTGTTATTATTTTCATTCCATTACATTTATAATCAATACTGCTATTTCTTATTATTATTAATACCATGTGAGTCATATTTTTTACGGTTATTCTTATTATTGTTATTATTATTGGTATTTTTATTGGTACTATTATGACGTCCGGTTACATTTTATACTCAATATTATTGTTTCTTCTTATTATTAATATTGTGTGATGTCATATTTTTATGGCTGTTATTATTATTATTGTTATTATTATCGTTATTATTATTATTATGTTATTGTTCTTGATATTATTGTCATTATTATCGTTATTATTATCTTACTACTATTGTTATTATTATTATTGTTATTGTTATTATTATTATTATTGTTATGATTTTCACTCCAGTACGTTTCATAACACACAGTGTTGTTTGTTGTTATGAATCATACCATGTGACGTCATATTTTTACAGTTATCATTATGTTATCATTGTTTTAGTATGATACTATGGTTATTGTTATTATCGTTGTTATTTATCATTCTATTACGTTTTATGATCCACAGTGTTATTTGTTATCGTTATTATTATCGTTATTATTGTCATTATTATTGTTACTATTATCGTTATTATTATTATTATGTTATTGTTCTTGTTATTGTTGTTATTATTATCATTATTATTATTGTTATTATTAATGATTGTTATTGTTTTATCAGTATTTTATCATCACATCATCATCACATCATCATCTGTTTGTTTCTGATTTCCTATTAATTATGACTGATGACTATTGATTATTCATGTTCAATTATATGTGATTTCCTATTATCCCCGAATGGTGAATATTGATTATTCCTGTTCAATTATTTGTGACTTACTTTTATCTATGACTGATGACTATTGATATTTCAGCTTTATTTATTTCTGAGTTCCCATGAACTATGACTGATGACTATTGATTATTCATGTTCATTTATTTCTGATTTACTATTATCCATGAATGGTGAATATTGATTGTTCCTCTTCATTTATTTCTGACTTACTATTATCTATGACTGATGACTATTTTTTTTAGTTGTTTTTTGTTTTGTTTTGTTTTTTGTTTTTTGGGATGATATAGAATGTTTATATATATACTGGAATATATACATACACACATACATACACTCACATATATATTCTTGTTTCACCACTTCACCCACTGGGCTCCAACCACACCACTTTGCCATTCTCACTTTTCTTCTCTGTTCTTCTTTGTATTTCTTTCTTCTGTCCTGCCACTAAGAGCTGGAACTCATGATCCTCCTCCTGTCTCAGTCTCTCAAGTGCTGGATTACAGTGGCTTTGCCTTGTCTGTCCTGGGAACTTGCTCTGTATTCTAGGCTGACTTTGAACTCACGGGGAAGATCCAGCCTGCCCCTGCATGCCTCCAATCCCAGCACTCGGCAAGCAGAGGAAGGTAAATCTTTAAGTTTGAGGCCAGCCTTGTCTGCAATGTGGGTTCCAGGACAGCTAGTCCTACACAGAGAATCCCCATCTTGAAAAAAAAAAATTTAAAGGTTTTTCCCCCTCTTTTAGTAGAATCGTCTCAACGCCATTTATTTTGGCCGATCCTTTTTCCAGCGACTAGTAACGCCATTCTCATTATAAAACGAGTTCCCCTGAGTTTGTTTTCAGTTCGGCCTAACAATCTTTATTTTCCTCCAAGCGGAGATGCTTTTCTCCGAGCCTCTTTCTGGACTACCTTTCCCTTGCTCTTCAGTTCGCAGCTGGGCAGACAGCTCTCTCATATCTCCATTGTCTCTAGGCCCTTTGCACTCCTCAACTCTGAAGGGCCTGTAGAACCCAGGGCCACTAGAATCTCGCCATTGCTAGACTGTTGCTAGGACGGTTGCCGTGGAGACTTCTGAGAGGAGCAACCTTCGACGTCCTAGTGAAGGAATACAGTTGGCATCAGCGTCGCAATGGGGTGCGTCACTCGAGTGAAGACTGTGTATATTTCAGTTTTATTTATTTCTTTTTATCCATGGACTAATACTGATGACTATTGATTATTCATGTTCATTTATTTCTGGTTTACAATTATCCACGAATGGTGAATAGTGATTATTCAGGTTCATTATTTCTGACTTACTATTATCTTTGTCTGATTACTATTGATAATTCAGCTTTATTTATTTCTCATTTCCCATGAACCATGACTGATGACTGTTGATTATTCATGTTCATTTATTTCTGATTAACTATTATCGACGAATGGTGAATATTGTTTATTCCTGTTCATTTATTTCTGACTTACTATTATCTATGACTGATGACTATTGATATTTCAGCTTTATATATTTCTGATTTACTATTAAGTATGACTGATGACTATTGATTATTCATGTTCATTTATTTCTGACTTACTCTTATCTATGACTGATGATTATTGATATATCAGCTTGCTTTATTTCTGATTTCCTATTAACTATGACTGATGAATATTGATTATTCATGTTCATTTATTTCTGATTTACTATTATCCACGAAGGGTGAATATTGATTATTCCTGTTCATTTATTTCTGACTTACTATTATATATGACTTATGACTATTGATACTTCAGCTTTATTTATTTCTGTCTTCCCATGAACTATGACTGAAGAGTATTGATTATTCATGTTCATTAATATCTGATTTACTATTATCCACCTATGGTGAATATTGAGTATTCCTCTTCATTTATTTCTGACTTACTATTATCTATGATTGATGACTAATGATACTTCAGCTTTATTTATTTCTGATTTACTATTTACTATGAATGATGACTTTTGGTTATTCATGTTTGTTTATTTCTGGTTTACTATTGTCCATGAATCGTGAATATTGATAATTCTTGCTCATTTATTTCTGATTTACTATTATCTATGACTGATGACTTTTGATACTTCAGCTTTATTTATTTCTGATTTTCCATGAACTATGACTGATGACTATTGATTATTCATGTTCATTTATTTCTGATTTACTATTATCAACGAATATGAATATGATTATTCATGTTAATTTATTTCTGACTTACTATTATCTATGACTGATGACTCTTGATATTTCAGCTTTTTTTTTCTGGTTTATAATTAACTATGACTGGTGACTATTGATTATTCATGTTCATTTATTTCTGTTTTATTATCATCCACGAATGCTGAATATTGATTATTCCTGTTCATTTGTTTCTGACTTCCTATTGTCTATGACTGACGACTATTGATATTTCAGATTTATTTATTTCTGATTTCCTCTTAACTATGAATGATGACTTTTGGTTATTCATGTTCATTTATTTCTGTTTTGCTATTATCTACGAATCGTGAATATTGATTATTCATGTTCATTTATTTCTGATTTACTATTGTCTATGACTGATGATTCATGATACTTCAGTTTTATTTCTGATTTCCCATGAATTATGACTGATGACTTTTGATTAATCATGTTTTTTTTCTGATTTACTATTATCCACTAATGTTGAATATGGGTTATTCATTCCCATTTATTTCAGACTTACTATAATCTATGACTGATGACAATAGATATTTCAGCTTTATTTGTATCTGATTAAATATGAACTTTGAAAGATCACTATTGATTACTCATGTTCATTTATTTCTGATTTACTATTATCCACGAATGGTGAATATTGATATTCCTGTTCATTTATTTATGACTTACTATTATCTATGACTGATGACTATTGTTATTTCAGCTTTGTTTATTTCTCAGTTTCTATTAACTATGACTGATGACTATTGATTACCCATGTTCATTTTTTGCAGATTTACCATTATCCACGAATGTTGAATATTGATTATTCATGTTCATTTATTTCTGACTTACTATTATCTATGACTGATGACTATTGATATTTCCGCTTTGTTTATTTCTGATTTCCTATTAACTATGACTAATGACTTTTGGTTATTCATGTTAATTCTTTTCGGCTGTACTATTATCCACGAATCGTGAATATTGATTATTCTGTTCATTTATTTCTGACTTAATATTATTTATGACTCCTGTCTTTTGATATTTCAGCTTTATTCGTTTCTGATTTCCCATGAACTATGACTGATGACTATTGATTATTCATGTTCATTTATACCTGATTAACTATTATCCACGAATGGTGAATATTGTTTATTCCTGTGCATTTTTTTCTGACTTACTATTATCTATGACTGATGACTATTGATACTTCAGCTTTAATTATTTCTGGTTTCCTATTAATTATGCATGGTGACTATCGATTATCCCTGTTCATTTATTTCTGACTTACTGTTACCTATGAATGATGACTAATGATATTTCAGCTTTATATATTTCTGATTTACTATGAACTATGACTGATGAGTGTTTATTATTCATGTTCCTTTATTTCTGATTTAGTGTTATCCACAAATGGTGAATATTGATTATTTATGTTCATTTATTTCTGACTTACTATTATTTATGATAGATGACATTTGATACTTCAGGTTTATTTATTTCTGATTTCCCATGAAATATGACTGATGACTATTGATTATTGAAGTTCATTTATTTCTGATTTCCTATTATCCACGAATGGTGAATATTTATTATTTCTATTAATTTATTTCTGACTTATTCTTATCTATGACTGATGACTATTGATATTTCAGCTTTATTTATTTCTGATTTCCTATTAACTATGACTTATGACTATAAATTATTCATGCTCATTTTTTTAAGATTTACCATTATCCACGAATGGTGAATACTGATTATTCATGTTCATTTATTTCTGATTTACTATTATCCACGAATGCTGAATATTGATTATTCATGTTCATTTATTTCTAACCTACTATTATCTATGACTGATGACTATTTATATTTCAGCTTTATTTTTTTCTAGTTTACAATTAACTGTGACTCCTGACTATTGATTATTGATGTTCATTTATATCTGATTTACTATAATCCACGATCATGAATATTGATTATTCCTGTTCATTTATTTCTGACTTACTCTTATCTATGACTTATGACTATTGATATTTCAGCTTTATTTATTTCCGATTTCCTATTAATTATGACTGATGACTATTGATTATTCATGTTCATTTTTTTCAGTTTTACCATTATCCACGATGGTGAATATTGATTATTCAAGATCATTTATTTCTGATTTATTATTATCAATGATTGGTGATTATTGATCATGTTCATTTATTTCTAACTTACTATTATCTACGACTGATGACTATTGATACTTAAGCTTTGTTTATTTCTGATATCCAATTAACTTTGTCTAATGATTATTGGTCGTTCAAGTTCATTCATTTCTGATTTAGTATTTTCCACAAATCATGAATATTGATTATTCATGTTCATTTGTTTCTGACTTACTATTATTTATGATTGATGACTTTTGATACTTCAGTTTTATTTATTTCTACTTTCCCATGAACTCTGACTGATGACTATTGTTTATTCGTGTTCTTTTTATTCTGATTAACTATTATCCACAAATATTTAACATTGATTATTCCTGTTCATTTATTTCTAACTTACTATTATCTATGACTGATGACTATTGATATTTCAGCTTTATATATTTCTGATTTACTATTAAGTGTGAATGATGACTATTGATTATTCTTGTTCATTAATTGCTGATTAACAGTTATCCACGAATTCTGAATATTGAGTATTCATGTTCATTTATTTCTGACTTACTATTTTCCATGATTGATGACTATTGATATTTCAGCTTTGTTTTTTTCTTGTTTATTATTAACTATGCCTGATGACTATTGATTATTCATGTTCAATTATATGTGATTTCCTATTATCCCCGAATGGTGAATATTGATAATTCCTGTTCAATTATTTGTGACTTACTTTTATCTCTGACTGATGACTATTGATACTTCAGCTTTATTTATTTCTGAGTTCCCATGAACTATGACTGATGACTATTGATTATTCATGTTCATTTTTTTCTGATTTACTTTTATCCACGAATGGTAAATATTGATTATTCCTGTTCATTTATTTCTGACTTACTATTATCTATGACTGATGACTTTTTTTTTAGTTGTTTTTTTTGTTTTTTGTTTTTTTGTTTGTTTATTATTTTGGATGCTGTAGAATATATATATATATATATATATATATTAGAATATATACATACACACACACACACACACACACACACTCACATATATATTCTTGTTTTTACCACTTCACCCACTGGGCTCCAACCACACCACTTTGCCATTCTCTCTTTTCTTCTCTGTTCTTCTTTGTATTTCTTTCTTGTGTCCTCCCACTAAGAGCTGGAACTCATGATCCTCCTCCTGTCTCAGTCTCTCAAGTGCTGGATTACAGTGGCTTTGCCTTGTCTGTCCTGGGAACTTGCTCTGTATACTAGGCTGGCTTTGAACTCATGGGAAAGATCCATCCTGCCCCTGCATGCCTCCAATCCCAGCACTCGGGAAGCAGAGGCAGGTAAAT
>NW_021609917.1:0-1804 GCF_004785775.1 Grammomys surdaster | reverse complement strand
AAGGAATTATTCACCCCAATTGTACAAGAAGAAATTATGAACAGTCAACACCCCTACCCCTTAGGTTTGAGGTGTCTGATTATTTATATTATATAAATTATAGATAGATTGTCATTCAAGGTATAATTGGGAACCAGGTCATAATTTTGGACATGGAGGGAACTAAATAGAGGCCTTAAAGTCGTGGATTTCTATGTTTCCTTTCCCTCTTTTCTATCCTTTCATTCTTAGATAAAGGAAAACAGGGGATTGAATTATATAATAAGAAGTTAGATATATAGAGATGGATTACTAAATTTACTCTTAAACATTTTATAACCATAGACTTACTTTGATTTAAATCTTTATATTTTGATGTAGAAATTTTAAATTTTATTTTCTTACACTGGTACAGAATTTATATATTCATACAGGTTTGAGATACTTATTGAGATAAATCTTTGTATATTGATAAAAATTTAAAATTAATTTTGTTACTATTAAATAGGCATTGTACCTCCTTTAAGAATATAAAGCTTAGGCCTGAAGAAATGGCTCAATAGGTTAAGAGCACTGGCTGCTCTTCTAGAGGTCCTGAGTTCAATTCCTAGAAACCACATGGTGGCTCACAACCATCTATAATCGGATCTGGTGCCCTCTGGTACACAGGTGTACAGGTGTACATGCAGATAGAGCACTCAGACATAAAATAAAAAAATAAAAGTAAAATAAAATAAATTTTTAAAAAGGACATAAAGCTTAGACACAGTCCTTCTAATAGGCACTATTACAAACTGTTTGGGATGATTAAATAATGCAAGTTAATGTTCAGATAATAAACTCATGGTCATATTAGAATTTCATTTAATTACAATAAAATGTTTCAAGATTATTCAAATAATAAATAGCTAAGAGCAATCAATGTTTGGCAATTCAGTTATATTATATATAAATAGGTCGTCTTCAAAGACATCATAGATCCACATAATATGACTTTTAAAATCATTTCATTATTAATAGATCCATTGACTTGGAGATATTTCTGCTCCTGAAAGTACCCCCATCCCACATCAAAGAAGTTAATTGAGCATTGTTACCTCCAGGTGGAGTTGATTCACTTGTGGCAAGCAAGCCACTGGGTAAGAAATGCCCTAATTTCATCTGCAGAAAAAATACTGTCCAGAAAAAAACACACAGATGTTAGATAGTTGCATGCTAGCCTCTGCCAGTACAGGGTAATCCAGTCCTTTATAGTTCCTCCTTCACTTAAGGTCTGAAATTGTTATGGGCCAAAAGGCTGAAGTCAGATGCTTCAGTGGTACAAGGAATATTAGGGACTCTCCAGGCAGTCAGCTGTCTCTACAAATTGTGTAAATTTTGGAAGTATTGTCTGTGTGCTCCCTACATTTTCAGGCAGTATTTAATTCTTCTCAGATCTCTGACGGGTTTTAAGACTAGTGATAGTCTCATAATTGAGTTTATGTGGTTTAACATTAAGGAAGGTGTTCCTGATTTGAAAGGATGGTTTTCAGATGGTAATGTAAGTCAAAATAAAACATAATTGAGGTACAGAATTATAAAATCTATAAGTTAGGCTAGATGATAGACTGTTTTATCTAAGTTGTCAAATATAATGGACTGCATGTTATAAGCATATATCATACCTCACAATGTACATAATTGTTATAATTGTTGTCAATGTATATCTGAGAGTAAATAGCCTTTTTAATTGAACAAAAAGAGGAGAATGTAGCTGCTTGTTTTCTAATGCTAATGGAATCCCCAAATTATTTTTAACAAGAGGGTCAGCACCTATCTTATAAGA
>NW_021609916.1:0-5718 GCF_004785775.1 Grammomys surdaster | reverse complement strand
ATCTTCACCAACCCTACATCTGATAAAGGGCTAATATCCAAGGTATACAAAGAACTGAAGAAATTAGACTCTAGACAATCAAAGAACCCTATTAAAAAATGGAGCACAGAGCTGAACAAAGAATTCTCAACTGAGGAAGCTCGAATGGTTGAGAAGCACCTAAAGAAGTGTTCAGCATCCCTAGTCATCAGGGAAATGCAAATGAAAACAACACTGAGATTCCACCTCAGTCAGAATGGCTAAGATCAAAAACACAGGTGACAGCGAGGATATTGGCGAGGATGTGGAGAAAGAGGAACACTCCTCCACTGTTGGTGGGATTGTAAACTGGTACAACCACTATGGAAGGCAGTCTGCTGGTATCTCAGAAAATTGAACATAGTGTTACCTGAGGACCCAGCTATACCACTCCTGGGCATATACCCAAAAGGCGTTTCAACATACATCAGGGACACATGCTCCACCATGTTCATAGCAGCCTTATTTATAATAGCCAGAAGTTGGAAAGAACCCAGATGCCCTTCAACAGAAGAATGGATGCAGAAAATGTGGTACATTTATACAATGGAGTACTACTCAGCTATTAAAAACAATGAGTTCACGAAATTCCTAGGCAAATGGATGGAGCTGGAAAATATCATCTTGAGTGAGGTGACCCAATCTCAAAAGAACATACATGGTATGCACTCACTGATAAGTGGATATTAGCCCAAAAGCTCACAATTTCTAAGAAACTAAGTATAGACCACATAAAACTCACATAGAAGAAGGAAGGCCAAAGTGTGGATGCTTTGGTCCTTTCTAGAAGGAGTATCAAAAGTTTGAACCAGAGCTCCCAAAGTCTAAACTGCCAGCCAGAGAGCACAAAGGGAGGGACTCAAGCACCTGTATAGGGAATTGAGGGTGACCTTGTTAGACTTCAGTGTAAGTGGAGGGCCATGGTCCCCGAAAGTTTGGATCCCCGACTGTGTGGGAATTTGAGAGCAGAGAGATGGGACTGGGAGGATGTTTGGAGCACACCCTCACAAAAATTAGGAGGAGGGGATGTGGGGTAAAGGGCTTGGGGGAGAATGGAAGAGGAGATAACATTGAAAAGTAAATAGGTATAATATCCAATTTAAAAAAAAAAACCACACAGATAAAGGGTCTAAAAAAAAGAGAGAGAGGGAGAGAGTTTACTTAATTTAAATTATTTTCAAAAGTTTCTAGGAGTTGCTAATTGGCTAAGATCCTATTTTAAGCTCTCCACAAAAGAATTTAAGTCTCTGTTCAATATTCTCAAGAGAGAGGTAAACCCTAATTTTCCTCAACAATTAATTGACAAAAGAGAGGTAATCTCACAAAAAGTAGAAGAAGCTATTACTAATCAATATACTATATAGTCTGAGTAGCTGTCAGCAGTGCTATAACAGTCCTTTGACAAAAGATTATTAATATAGATTTATATATCCTTAAATAGGGTCTTCATGACTCTGAGTCTGGAAGGAGCAACTGTTGGTGCTTCTGCCTTGATTTTACAAGAACTCTGAAAAATTGGCTTTAAAAACAAAAGAGGGGGAACGGTACCCCCCCTGAAGGAGTCCCACTGAAATACTCTCCATCATGCCTTGTTCACTTTTATCTCTCTAAAGCTGAAAGCTCATGGCAAATCTTCTGCTGACTCTCTCTGGCACCACCAAAACCAACAAAACTTTGCCACAGATATGGGGAAGGACCCTCTTACCCATAAAGGGAATGGCCCAGACCCAGTTCCCTTATGGGGCCGAGGATTGATATGCCTGTCCGATACCACAGAAGGCACAGCTAACTGGCTACCAAAAAGATTAATAAAAAAAAATAGATACCCCCACAAAGCCAGGCCCAACCATAAATACGATGAATAACAATTTACATCCAGAGAAGAGAAATCTCCCTGAGAATTCCCTTCATTTTCCTTTCCAGGTAAAAATGAATCACCCATGATGTCTGCTGTTAGAAGTTCTAATCCAGATGCTGGCCTCCGAACTTACACTACTCAGACCTTTGAAGGGCCACTGACAAGAACATCAAACAGCTACAGATTGACATCACTAATCTGAAGAAATCCCTTGTTTCACTGTCTGAAGAGACCTCCTAAAATCGCAAAGATCCTTATTGGACTTGATTTACTCTAGTACAATAGAAAAGGCTGTATACAGCTCTTGACTGTGTACAACCCTCAAAGAAGAAGGTTGCCTTTACATAGACAAGACAAGGAGGGTTAAAGAGAACATGCAATAGGTCAGTGAAGGCCCTAAGAAAAATCAGAGAGAGAAAGAGACAGATGAATGCTGGTACAAGAATTGGTTTGCAGCCTCTCCAAGGTTGTCTACCCTATTTCCTTCCATCTTGGGACCATTATTTGGGTTCTTTTTGCTTTTTTCTGCTGGTCCCTGGCCCTCAAATAGGCGGACTAACTCTGTGATACAACAGATAAATAATTTGGTAGCAAAACCTACTCAGATACATTTTCATAAGTTAGCTATGGAGGACCATGAAACTCAAGATGAGGTTGTTACTTTATACAGAGTGTTCCCAAAACTCATCTCCACCCAACCTAAAAGAGGGTACTTCCACCCCTAGATCAGGCAGAGAGGGGCCACCCAGAACCCCCTCTGACAGGCGATCTGAATTCTTGCTTAGGCTGCGAGGCTAAGCACTGCAAGGGAATATAAATAAAAGATAAAAATATCTCTCTGGGTTCCCTGAGGAACAAGCCTGACTGCATAGGGGTTGATGTCAAAAGTATCCCCTCTCCAGGAAAAAGACATCGGGACAGGTATGCCCCTCATGCCTCACTGGACAACGACAGGGGGACGGGAGCCATTACAAGGTCCCCTTCAAATACTGGAGGTCAGGCCTCTATCCCTGCCTTCGCAAGTTTAGAATTGCCACAGCCTTTCTATACTTAGAGAAGGGAGGAAATGTCAGGGGCAGCCCTGCTTACATACTGTAGGCTTAAATCAGCCATAGGCCTAAAATCAGCAATAGGCCTGTCATACATGTATACTAACACCAAGTCTTGGGTCTCAGTGGAAAAACATTGAAACAGATGGCTATAAGCTAATGTCAACAGGCAGCTTTTGTGGAAATTTACCAGCCTGAGTAGTCATAGACCTTGTAAATAGGTAGCCTTGGCAGACAATACCAACTTAGATAAGGACAATCGAGTCATAGGCAGAGTCATAGTGACTTGTCCCCTGAACCTTCACCCAGCCGATACCCGGTTCTGAAAGATATCTGTATTCCCCCTGAACACCCACACTCCAGTGTCATTCCCTTCCCCACATCCTGCCTTTCTGTGTTTGTAATGTGTGTGAATTAATTACGATTTGAGAAAAAAAATTTATAAAATTAGACACTTTCTGTAAACTATAGATTAGACATTGTATAGCTGTCAGCCCAAGAACGCTTTCTTTTGTATTTCTCAATGCTGTCTCTTTGTAAGTCTTTGCATTTTCTTTTAATTGTTCACATTTTCCAAAAAGCCAATATATTATTCCAATTGAATAGAAAAATAAATAAATAAATAAATTTTAATATGATTTAAAAAAAGGTCCAGTAAGCACAGAGAATCTTTAAGATGGTGGAAAGAAAAAGGAATATGATGCTAACTTTTTAAATAAATTAATATTTGAACTGGAATGAATATAAAGTAACAATAATATATTTGATGTATATAAATTGCTAATATCTAAGTAAGACTAAAATGTTTGCAAATCCAATCTGCTGATTATCTCCTATAGCAATTTAGAGATAGATACGAATTTAGGCTCTACACAGACTACCTCAAATGTACACTAGTGAGAAACACCTCACTGGACAATTGTACATATTTTAAAAATCAAAAATCATTTTGACATTGAAATCATAAAGTAGATTTCAAATATGTATTCAGTGTTAGAAATAGATTATTTCTAAACTACATCCTGTTTATATCATGTGTAATAAATAATCACTCTAGCAGAATTTTCCCCCAATTAATTTAAATATTAATACAACAAGAACCCTGTGATTGGACAGAAAAAAGAGAGGCAAAGCTAAGAGTCTTAGAAAAAAAGAGACTGGGACAGGAAGAAAAGAGGAGAAGAAAGGAAGATGGAGGAAGAGGAAGATGATCCAGATTCTGTGTGGCTTTAAGTAGTCACAGGTAGCTATGAATATCATAAAAGGATAGAATATTTGGAATAACTTGTCTAATCTAGGTGAGCAGCCTGTATCATTATCAGTTGACTCTGAAATTATTGTGTGGGCATCTTGTGATTGAGAATTTATTGATATATAAATCTGACTGATTAATTATAAGCTTCTAGAGTTTTCATTTACTGGGTTAAGAGGATTTGTGACAACTAGCCACAGGGGGTAGATGGCTGAGAAGAAAGAAGCAGCCCTGAGGCAGGCAAACTGGAGCTGGGAAGACTGCCACATGGGGCTAGCCTAGAGACACAGAGACCAAGGGGAAGAGAGTAGCTGGGTGTAGCGCAGGATGGTGCCATTTTTTATTATTTCCCGAAACAGATCACAATTACATCAGTGCTTGAGGAGGGCAGTACTAGGGTAGTAAACCTAAATACTCACACATTCTGTGTGAGCACTGTCACTCAGCTACATCTCCAGCCATCTTTTATTTTGTATGTTGTGACAGGGTCTCACTAACTTGCCCAGTCTGAATTATAGCTCATGATTATCGTACCTGGGACTCCAAAACGTGAGAATTATAGGCATATACTATCAGGCCTAACCTGCGTCAATACTCTTATGCACAGACTTCCCTTTCCCCACATCCTTGCATTAGTTACCATTTGCTTCCTTGATTAGAGCCCCTGTGACTCAAGTGAGATAGACTCTTACAGAAACTTTGATAGGTATTTCTCTAATGGTTAATGACCTGCACACCGTTTCTTGTAATTGATAACCGGTATTATTCTGCTATGATTTAAGAAGATATAAAGAGTCATTCCACTTTTACATTGAGTATTTGTGTATATGATGATTAAGATGGCTGGATGTTCCCAGAATAGAAAAGATTAGACACTTATTGCAAATTATGAAGGTCTGATTAAGTTATTTCAGGTACACAAAGGATGTGACTTAGGTAATGTACATAGCAATTAATGTTTGACCTTAAAGTAATTAGGGTCAGAGATTAACAATTACAAGGGCTAACTAAAATATATGCCTAAACAAAGTTTATTTAGAAATGTCTGGCTCTTAAAATATTATGCAGTTGTTAAAAGTCCCACACTGGAATAACTGACCCAGATGTTCAAAAAACATACTTGGCAGCTATACTAATGTGGTCAGGGAAAGTCAGAGTCAAATACTTTCCCCTTGCCTGTCAAGGTCAATTAGGTCCAGGGAGACTCTGGGCCATCTTTTTAAATCTTCTGTAACTGTAGAAACTTACCTGTTTTCCTTTTCAGGAAGGCTATGGAGAGTCCACTGAATAAATTTTAACCAGTGTCCAATCTACAGGGCAGAGAATCAACATAGAGGAAGGATTTACTCATTACTTCCCAGGAAAGCCACAATCAGGTCAAATAAGACCTTTGATGTATTCAACCAAAAAAGGGGATAACATTTAAAATGTAAATAGAGAAATATCCAATACAAAAAAAAGAAAGAAAACTGAAATTTTGAAAGAATGAAAGGAAAGAAGGAAGAAAGGAAGGAAGGGAGGGAGGAAGGGAGGGAGGGAGG
>NW_021609915.1:0-1160 GCF_004785775.1 Grammomys surdaster | reverse complement strand
AATAAGTTAGAATAAAATTTTATACTTATTGAATTACTCCTGTCTCAGGATGAATTTTGTATTGCTACTACACCTTTATTGGTCAAGTAGGTCAAGAACACAATAACACACATTTTAGCACATCAAGGGCTTTGCATATGAATAAAGACAGGAAAGAGACTAGTATGAGTGTGTGATTCCATCATCAGGAGTCAATACAATTAGGAGAGAGGAGAGGCTGCAATGCCATGTGCTGGAAGCCAAGACTTCCTTCTGCCTGAGAGCAAATGTCAGTTAAGTAGATAGCCTGAGTTAAGGAAGACCTTATCTGCTTTCCTGCCTGGGAGAGAAAATTAGCAACTTAAGCCTAACAAATGTTTTATTGCCCTCTTGCTCATGAGAAATTGGTTTGGGCTAAGGAATGCTTGCAAAGAACTTAACAATTACCGGATAGACCTGGACCCTGACTCTCCTCCCTGCTTGCCTTTATAACAGCAGCCCGAACAATAAAGTTTAACACTTGATCAGACATTGAGACCTGTGCTGCTTCTTTGTGTCTCTTGTCCCATCATTCGGCCCCCTTCCCTAGGATCTTGTCGAATCCTCGCATCCAGTGGCAGCATGTAACTTAATCAATAAAGACCACTTAATCAATAAGAAACTAAAGATTCTCATCATCAGATTCCATCATCAGAATTCAGCACATTTAGGAGGAAGGGGATACTGAAAATTGCATGTAACTTAATCAGTAAAATCACTTAATCAATAAAAAAAAGAAAACACAGATGCAACATAAAAAGAATGAATTGAATTTCTTTATGTTATAGTCATGTGTTAAAAACACTGTGTGTGTTAATAACATGTAAGATTAAACATAATAATCAATACAATTGTGTCACAGAATTCAGTTGTAGAAAATTAAATTGTTGGCTTTTGAGAAAATTTTATACTACTCATCCACACACACAAAAACCCACCAAATATTTATGATAAAGTCATCTGTGTTTCAATTACATGAATGAACATAGGTTTATATATGTGTTCTCCATGTGAAAAAAAACCCACTTGCTGAGAAGTTTCATTCATTCATAGTTTTTCTGATTTAAATATATGTTCTAAAATGTCAGGTGCCATAGCCTTACCTGTATCATCTCCAGCTTCCTTCCAGAATTATTAACATA
>NW_021609914.1:0-3351 GCF_004785775.1 Grammomys surdaster | reverse complement strand
ATGTATTGAACAAACCTAAAGAGAAGATACGTGCATTGCAAAGCATTCGAACTTAAAGAGCTAAAAGGAAAGTACAACACCGCTGACAAAACTGAAATCATGTTACATGTGAAATTTCAGTTAGGACCTGTGTTTGTTTTAAAGCATAAACACTTGTACCATCCGGGCATGTGTATTACATTGTTTCATATGGTATGTCCAAGACAGTTGCTAGGTTCCAGCAGAAAAGCACTATACACCATATTGAACAAACCTACTCTAAAATGCATTGCAATGCATTCATACTTCCGGAAATAAAGGCAAGTACAATACAGATCAAAATGCTTAAAGAACTTTATATGTGATATTTCAGTTAGGACTTGTGTTTGCTTTAAAGCATAAACACTTGTACCATCTTGTCATGTATACTTCATTGTTTCATATGGCATGTCCAAGTAAGTTGCTAGATTCCAGCAGAAAATCACATACAACTTACTGAACAAACATATTGTAAAGATACGCATATTGCAATGCATTATTACTGCCATAGCTAAAGGCAAGTAGAACACAGCTGAAAATATTGAAATCACATTACATGTGACATTTCAGTTAGGACATGGAATTGGTTTAAAGCATAAACTATTGCAACATCCAGCCAAGTATATTTCAATGCTTCATATGGCATGTCCAAGAAAGTTGCTTGATTCCAGCAGAAAAGCACTATACAATTATACAACTATCGTACTGTAAATACATGCACATTGCAGTGCATTCATACTTCCAGAGCTTAAGGCAAGTACAACAGAGCTGATAACTTTGAAATCAGGTTATATATGAAATTTCAGTTAGGATGTGTGTTTAGTTTAAAGCATAATCACTTGTACCATTCAGCCATGTATATTTCATTGTTTCATATGGCATGTCCAAGCAAGGTGCTAGATTCAAGCAGAAAAGCACTATACAATGTATTGAACAAACCTACAGCAAAGATATGCGCATTACAAAGAATCCGTACTTCCATAGCTAAACACAAGTACAACACGGCTGTCAAAACTGAAATCATGCTACATGTGACATTTCAGTTAGGACAAGTGTTTGCTAACACATAAACACTTTTACCACCTGGCCATGTAGACTTCATTTGTTCATATGTCATGTCCAATAAAGTTGCTAGATTCCAGGAGAAAAGACCTATACAACAAATTAAACAAAACTACTATACAACGCACAGCAATGCATTCATACTTCCAGAGCTAAAGGCAAGTACAATACAACTCAAAGACTTAATCAACGTTATATGTGACATTTCAGTTAGGACTTTTTTTTTTTGCTTTAAAGCTTATACACTTGTACTATCCGGTCATGTATACTTCATTGTTTCATATGGCATGTCTAAGTATGTTGTTGGATTCCAGAAGAGAAGCTGGAATGTCACATGTAGCATGATTTCAGTTTGTCAGCCGTGTTGTACTTGAGTTAGGTATGGAAGTACGAATTCTTTGCAATGCTCGTTTATTTACTGTAGGTTTGTTCAATTCATTGCACAGTGCTTTTGTGCTGGAATCTAGCAACTTACTTGGACATGCCATATGAATGCTTTGCAATGCGTGTAACTGTATAGTAGGTTTTTTCAAACAGTTGAGTATTGCTTACTCAATACTCAACTGGAATTTAGCAACTTACTTGGATATGCTACATCAAACAATGAAGTATAACTGATCGGATGGTACAAGTGTTGATGCTTTAAAGCAAACAGAAGTCCTAACTGAAATGTCACATATAAAGTTCGTAAAGTCTTTTGAGCTGTATTGTACTTGCCTTTAGTTCTGGAAGTATGAATGCATTGCAATGCATTTTGGAGTAGGTTTGTTCAATTTGTTCAATGCATCTGAAAAGATTTAAACAACCTTACATGTAACATTTCATTTAAGACTTGTGTTAGGTTTAAAGCATAAACACTTGTACCCACCGGCCATGTATATTTCATTGTATCATATGGCATGTACAAGTAAGTTGCTAGATTTCAGCAGAAAAGCACTATACAACGTATTGAACAAACCTACTCTTAAATGCACTGCAAGGCATTCGTAATTCCAGAGCTCAAGGCAAGTACAATACACCTGAAAATTCTTAAACAACTTTATATGTGACATATCAGTTAGGACTTGTGTTTGCTTTAAAGCATTAACACTTGTACCATTCGGTCATATATACTTCATTGTTTGATGTAGCTTATCCAAGTAAGTTGCTAAATTCCAGAAGAAAAGCACTGTAGAAGTTATTGAACAAATCTACAGTAAAGATATGCATTGCAAAGCATTAGTACTTCCATAGCGAAAGGCAATTACAACACTGTTGAAAAGATTCAAATCACATTACATGTGAAATTTCAGTTAAACATGTTTTTGGTTTAAAGCAGAAACACTTGTCCCATCCGGCCATGTATATCTCATTGTTTCATATGGAAAGTCCAAGAAATTTGCTAGATTCCAGCAGAAAAGGATTATACAACGCATTGAACAAACCTACAACAAAGATACACACATTGCAAAGCATTTGTACTTCCAGAGCTAAAGGCAAGTACAATACAGCTGAAAAGACTTAAACAACATTACATGTGACATTTCACTTCGGACTTGTGTTTGCTTTAAAGCAAAAACACGTGTACCATCCGGTCATGTATACTTCATTGTAACATTGGGCATGTCGAAATAAGTTGCTAGATTCCAGCATTAAAGCACTATACAATGTATTGAACAAACCTACACTAAAATGCATTGCAATGTATTCGAACTTCCAGAGCTAAAGTCAAGTACAACACCGCTGACAAAACTGAAATCATGTTACATGTGAAATTTCATTTAGGACATGTGTTTGCTTTAAAGCATAAACACTTGTACCATCTGGGCATGTATATTTCATTGTTTCCTATGGCATGTCCAAGACCATTGCTAGGTTCCAGCAGAAAAGCACTAAACAACATATTGAACAAACCTAATCTAAAAAGCATTGCAATGCATTCATACTTCCAGAACTAAAGGCAAGTACAATACAGCTCAAAAGAGTTAAAGAACTTTATAAGTGACATTTCAGTAAGGACCTCTGTTTCCTTTAAAGCATAAACACTTGTACCATCCGGTCATTTATAATTCATTGTTTTATATGGCATGTCCAAGTAAGTTGCTATATTCCAGCAGAAAAGCACTAAACAACTTACTCAACAAACATACTGTAAAGATAGGCACATTGCAATGCATTAGTACTTCCATAGCTAAAGGCAAGTAGAACATAGATGAAAACATTGAAATCACTTTACATGTGACATTTCAGTTAGGACGTGTGTTTGGTTTAAAGCATAAACACTTGACCCAT
>NW_021609913.1:0-6531 GCF_004785775.1 Grammomys surdaster | reverse complement strand
GGATCACAATGAGAAGCAAAACTTTTATTGCTTTTCCTTGACGATCTCCTTGCTTAGTGCAATGTATCGTAAACTCATGATATTGCTGAAGTCTATATTCCTGCTGAGCCACTGTGATCCTGTGTTTTCACATAACTTCAGGTTGATTCAAGGCTGCTGGCCTAAAGGCAACACAGCTAGATCTAATCCAGATCTGATCATTGAGTTACTCAAGTGTTGTAATCTCAGATTTAGTGTTTACAGTCCATGACTGCCCCTCCATCCCACTCTCCAGCAAGAAAAGAATTCCTCAGAATCCCAGAAGGTAATGGCTACAGAGTCATTGTGACCTACTAGCTGACACTGACCTTCATGGTAGACTGTGGGTTTCAGCCCATTAAACTCCGTCTCTCAATTCCTATGCTTTCTACCACAGATAGTCTTAAGTTATAGATGACTACAACAGTGAGAATTTAATATATACATTATTCTGCCTTATCTGACTTGATAAAATTTTTGGCTTCCAAGTGAGTGGAGTTGGCACAATGTATAGTGACTTTGTGATGACAAGGAGCGAAGAGGATATTTAGTGGCAGTTTGTCAAGTCTCTCTGCATGAAAACAAATCAAGATGTCTTGACAGGTCTGAAGAAGCTGTCCTTTTTTTGGCATTTTCTTTCTTCCAGTACTCTCTGAATATGTTACCTCAATTTCTCATAAAGCTACAGTTACAACCCAGGAACTTTCCTAGATGTCAAATCATATTTCAGAGTTGTCAGTTGCAAATAACCTGAAGAGGTTCTCCTCTGGTCAAAAGTCTTGTATAGGATTCCAAATATGTGGTCTTCCATTTCAGTAAAAACTTTACCCTGCCACATTTTTCACATCTTCAGGCTTATTTGATCCTGTCTTCTTGCCAAGAAATAATGCAGATAACTATTTTATTGGCACAATAAACAGTAATTAAATTTCTCCTACAGGAACGCTATCTTCGACACTAAAGAAGATATTATGATTAATGGCATGCATTGTACTCAGAAAGCTTGCAACATAGTAGAGAGATAAAATTATAGGTGTTGGTTACAAACAATGTGACCAAGGCAACTTATAGAAGTAAGAATTTTCTGAACTTATGAGATGTAAGAGTCTGTCATGACAGGGTGTCATAGGCTCGGTGGCCAGAGCAAGAAGCTGGAAAACTCACATCTTGAATTACAAGAAGGAATTAGAGATAACACATTGGAAATCGGGAGTGGCTTTATGATCTTAAAGCCTGCTCTCAAGTAATGTGTTCCCTCCAGCTACATCACATTTGTCAAACCTATCTAAACAATACCACCTACTGTTGACCAAGTATTAAAACCTCTGAGCCTATAGGGGATTTTCTAATTCAAACCACCACTGCATGTGCATAGATTACAGGTTAGAAAGAGATAAAGGCAACAGTTCCATCAAACCATGAGATTACTTCCAGCCCTAAGCACTGTTTGGTCATGTTGACAGAATCTATGACAACACATCATGGAAAAGGAGAACTAAGAAAGCTACTTGGGAACTAGAAAGTTGTTGTTGTTGTTCTTGTTCTTGTTGTTCTGGTTGTTTTAAATCTGAAAAAGGTGGGGTGGCAATGAGGAGGGTTACTGTAGAACAAGGTATCATGTGAACACAGAAAATAACACCTAGAAAGTAGAAGCCTGATGTACAGTTTAAGAGCTTGTCAGTAGAAACCAATGGCAGAAATGGAGAAACCTCACTGAAACAGTGTAAGGATGGTGCCTACTATGTGTGTATGTACCTACAGGACACTGTCTGGCAGATTTTATTATATTTAGAAAAGAGGAGTTATGTTTAAAAGAAGAAAATTGACATTCCTAAGAGATTTAGGGTTATTTTTTAATAGTTGATTAAATGATATATTGGGAGAGAAGCTGATGAATCAGGTGTCAGAAAGGCAGTGAGTGTTTAAGTTGAAACCTAAGATCAGGACTCCCAAGGTCCTGATCATACTCTCAAGCATGTTCGAATCTTGAACCTTAGGGAGACTGGAAAGTTCTTCTGCTTGCTAAGCTCAGAAGGAGGGAGGCAGATTCAGTCCACATCCAATGGGCAGATGGCAAAAGGCAACAAGTGACTCCCTTTTACTTGAAATAGCCATAAAAAAGAATTTCACATTTAACTTCCTTCTACATTAGGGATTGCTTTACTGAAACAACTAGATTCCAAAAATATTGATGAACTTAGAGTTTCAGAAACATACACTTTTTTTTCTATCCATGCTTCAGGTGCACCCTTTTCTTCCAAGATATACGACTTGCCACTGAAAAATTTCAATGTGAAAATTACATTTGGCTAAGCCATCATATTTAATTTTTTTCATAAACTGTGTTATTACCTCCTAGGCACTTTCTGCATCACATTTGTTTGAAGGAGATAATACATCATCATAGCTTTTCACAGCTAAGTAGAGGATTTTAATGAAAATGCCACTTTTAATATGAAATCTCAATAGTATGTAGTCATGGTTGTTCCACTTGAGATATTAGTGTCTGGCAATTTTTTTCCCTCTAGAAATCAGTAAAACCAGGTGGAAGGGATTTTGTTTGAAGCACAATGTTAAAGCAGTTGCAAGGATATCTTTCTTTAGATAGGACATGCAGTGTTTATAAAGTCACTACACTTCAGCTGTATTTCCTGTCCTTTTCTATTCATATCAAGCTCCAAAACATAACAGAAATCAAATTAGCAATTAAATCTAGAAAATGATAGTTAATATGTTTCTGCATTTTAAAAGTCTACAGTTTTATATTTGTTTTTAAAAATAAATAATAAGAGTGAAATAGAATTTAAAATATCTGAAATGTTCAGTTGTGTAGGGATAGTATCACTATTGAGGAAAAGTAAGCCTTATATATATGACTTTTCTAATGATGTATATTCATATAATCTTCCCTCAACTTCACAAAATGCCCATATTGATTATTTAGGAGGGAAGATATGTGTGACTTAAAAAATTGTGACACACCAATACATAATTTAAGCCAAAAGTCACAGGGAAAATCAGGAAGATATAAATACAGAAAAGTTATTCATTCACTAAAGCTGCATTGAGTATATGCTATGTGTCAGGTGGCATGGGGCAGAGACACTGAGGTATGAAGATTGGCAGCAGGCATTCAGAGTGGGACTTAGAGCCAAGTGAGGAGATTGGATTGGATTCTCGGTCTACAGTGATCAGTGATCAGAAATACCCATGGCTATCCATGAAGCAAAAGATTGAAGTGGAAATCCCTGGGCAGGGCGGGACATTGAGAGAGCAGACACAACATCTATAGAGCCCATCTCAGTGAGTACCCATCATGCTGATTTTGTGCTCACTGGGAGATTGTGGATTTCAGGGTTGGGCTGTATTTATTTTTCTTACTGTTGTCTTGTCACCAGCTAGGATACCGTAGCCACTTAATAATGACTCTCTGTGATTTCAGTTGATAACTGGATAATGGCATGAGGTTTGTGGTATTGCTGCTATTGCTGTTAAATTTTCCAAGCATAACATTTCAAAAGTTTTGTCCACCATACCTTCTGCCACACGTGATGCTGGCCATCACCACTGTAGATGTGTAATACTGCAGGGTGTGCACATACTGCCTGACTACCCAGCAAATCAGACCAATAGGCCAAGAAAGATAGAAATATTTTAAAGAAGTGAATCCAGAGAACTGTGCATTTACTTACATTATATTCACACCTCACATGGAAACAGGGTCATTTTGAATTCAGAACTTATACAATACCATGTCATAATCCCTAAAGAAGAAAGGTATGGTGGAATGTTTAAGTATACATAGAACTGGTAATAATTATCACAAAGATAAAATTTAAAATCTTTGCTTAATACATTTTTATTATGTGAACATTACTTTTCAATTATTTTACTTTCTCTTTTGGTCAAGAGTATTCATGGATATAAAGTTGTATATTTGACAAACAATAGGAACTGCTTAGGATATTTTTGGCCATTTGTTCATTAGTGAACACACAGCAAAAGAATTGTATTGAAAAGGAAGTGTGAAGTGAGTAAAGTAGATTTTCAGGTATCTTTTCTACCTTGTATCTGTCGTTATATACAGACTTCAGATTAAAAAACAAATAACAAAGGTTTTGTACATGCTATCCCAACTGCTGAGTTAATGTATGCAGCTTCCCTACTGTGAACAGAAATAATGGTTTCTTATACGACTGGCCACCTCTGGCCCCTACACTCTTTCCTCCCCTTATCCACAGTGATAGCAGAGCCTATCGTTGGAGCTGTTGGCTATGGTTAGTGTCTGAGCGAGAGAATGAAAATTTCTCTCTACAAGTATAAACCCTGGTAAGGTGATTGCTTTCCCGTGAAAGGCAACACGTTGCAAGAACGTTTGAGGAAAAGAAGCGGATCGTGAAGCATGATTACAAAACAAAGAAGACCCAGAATTTGGTGGATAGGAGAGAGAGATGGGAAAAGTTGGGAAGACTAAATTTACAATACAAATATGAATATAATCAAATCACTTTTGTACGAAACCCGCAAAGAACTAATTTTAAGAGAACGTAAGAAACTTTCCATGTTAAGGTAATTAAAAATAAAAATTTAAAATGAAAAGTTTGACACTGTATTGTTTTCTCATATGCGTATATAAAGAAGGTCTCAGAAATTATAGGCCATTAAATGAAAATTCCAGGACCAAGGATTAGCTACCTCCTTATGATCACTGGCCAAATGGGCTCCTGAGGCTATCACAAGCATATGGTCTATTAGAACTGTTCTTGGTTGCCCAATGTAAGTAAATGCTTAGATTAGAGTAGACCACACCATTTTCCTGAAGGACACAGACAAATCAAGATGAAGCCCAACTGGAAGCTCCCTCTCTCGTGGTTAGGCCTCATGAGACTAGAAGGTTACTTCTTATGTGTATGTTATGTACGCCGACACCTAACATGAGTTTGTACTCACCCCTTCATTAACTACAGATATTAAAGATAAATAAGACAAAAAGACATGCTTTCTGAAAAATATGGAAAGATATGACTTATAAGAACAGAATAAGTCAAAGAAGTATACCATACTGGATTATTTGAAACCAAATTCAATAGTTGGTTTAAAAAAAAAAGGCAGGAAAAACGTTATTAAGGAAATCAGGCAGAGGTACAATATAAACATTGAAAGTGAGTCTAAAAGACTGTTATAACTGCAATAAGCATAGATTATGACAAAGATAAGTTGCTTCATACATGAAGAAAACTCCCTGGATGAGCAGTAGGGAGACACTGGACAATGGGCTGTACCTTGCTGAGCTTTTGGTGGGTAATGCAGAAAGAGTGTGGTCAGCAGGTAGAACTGCTTATCTAGGGGGGTCAGAAAAGACTGAAAGTTGGCCTTGAAAATGCCTTGGCCCACAAAGAATCAGTGCAGTCCAAAGGTGGTGTGCAGTGCCCTGAGACCTGCATTGTGCCTCCGCTGCCATCTCCATCACTTGCTGTGTAAACTTAGGTGAGTTTGAAGCTAAGACACTTTTTCCATTCATCAAATGCAGATAGTAATCTTACCTATGCTCAGAAACTACTGTATGTTTAAGAGTACATAAAACTGTGTTAGAATAGCGCTTAGCATTCCATTACTATGGAGCCAATGTTAGCTTCAATGAGTTGTATCTAATTAGAGAGGAAAACCCATCAAGGCTATATATTAATTAATTTCCTGCTATTGTGATAAAACACCCTTAAACTTAAGGGAGAAAGGGTTTGCTCTGATTCACAATTTAAGGATAGAATCCATCATGATAAGGAAGTTGATATAGCAGGAGCTTGAAGCAGCTGGTCGTATTACATTCAAAATCAGGATGCAGAATATGAGCAGGATTTAGCTCTCTTTCTGTGTTCTATACAGCCTAGGGAATGGTCCCACCACATTAATGGTTGGTTTTCCTGCATAGATTGACCTAATCAATCAAATCCCTCAGAGGCATGTGAGAGGCTAAATAATCTTTCATAGGTAGCCAAAAGGCTTGTTTCCTAGGTAACTATAGATCTTGTCAAATTGACAATTCATCACAGGGTCCCAACAAAGGAGATTTTTGTCATCTGCTGTAGTATATTTCACATGCAGCTGTCCAAAACTTCACATTATTTCTAGGTAGCTCCTTACAGTTTTTGTTCAATCTGACTTCTGCACTTCATCAGACTTTATAAACTGCAAATCACTTTCCATACCTCCCTTTCCCTTTCCAAGTTCAAGTTCCTGACACAGATTCTGAAGTCCAGGTTTTCCTGGACCCATCTGCACCACCATAGGTAGAACTTCTAAAGTCAGTCTCTGTCTCTATATCTGTCTCTCTCGGTCTCTCCCTGTCTCCTCTCCCTCTCTCTCTCTCTCTCTCCCCTCCCCCTCTCTCCCCTCTCTCTCTCTCCTCTCTCTCTCTCCTCTCTCTCTCTCCTCCTCTCTCTCCTCTCTCTCTCCTCTCACTCCTCCTCTCTCTCCTCCTCTCTCTCCTCTCTCTCCTCTCTCTCTCTCTCTCTC
>NW_021609912.1:0-2236 GCF_004785775.1 Grammomys surdaster | reverse complement strand
GAGGGAGAGGGAGAAGGAGAGGGAGAAGGAGAAGGAGAAAAGAAAATCTTAGGCCAATTTTCATCAGAGAGGCTCCATCCAGCAACTGATGCAGAGATACACAGCCCAACATTAGTGCCACTTCTTAACCATATTAAAAATATATAGTTAGCTTCAACATTAAACCATCTACCCTGATCTCAGTTCTCTCTGTCCTTAAGATACACTGACTAGAGAAATATGGAACGTATAGCTTTATCTTAATTCTTTCAAAGTTACCATATCAACACACTTCTCTGTTTTATTTTTTCAATTTTAGAAATACTTTTTTGTTTTTCATTTTCCAACTTATTTCATGTCGATTAATGACCATATTTTTAAAACCTTGAAATATAGCTTGAATCTCAAAAGCACAAAGAAGATCCTTTTATATCAATTATACTCTATTCTTATTCTACTGTTCTTCTTGCCACTAGGCATTCCTAATCGTACTTTTCTTACAGAACACAATTTGAGGTTGTTCTTGCATTGCTCCCAATTTTTTTGTTTGATTATAGGTTGGTTTGTTTGTTCACACAAGCACACATCAATTCAAATAAATTTCTCTGTTCTATGCTTTGTTTTTCTTAATGGGAGTTCACTCTTTCATTGTATAACTGTACAGGACTCCACTGTATATACCAACTCCTTAGTCTATCCAGTCAACCTCAGTTTACAGAAGAAGAACCTAGACTTCTTGCCAAGGAAGACATAAGAGACTGAGAATATTGCTGGCCAAGGTAATTGTTCACCTGAGTTTGCAAAGCTTGAAGATGCATGAAGACCTCCAAATATATTCCCAGTAAGGATAGTTTTGAGATATTTTAAAGATCTTCAACTCTTATATGTATGTTTTCTAAACTTGAATATAGAACTCCCAGTAGTCTAGCAAAGACACTGGTCATTAGAACATAAATCTTACACTCTGGAGACTCCAAATTCTTAAAGATAGATAATATAGGTAGACAGACAGACAGACAGACAGACAGACAGACAGACAAAACAAGAACTAAAGTGGAAACAAACATAAAAGGTTATTAGAGATACAAAATAAAATAATTATTGATAAGAAACCAATAGATAGTCCCAGCAAATAGTTCAACGACTTGAGTCACATGTCAATAAAATAAAAATCCCTTGTCTTCATACACAAAAGACAATAGAATTGGTCCTGAATGATACTATGTATTAACAATAAATAAGTTAATCAATAATGCATGCAGCAATTGGTAAATAGAGGAGATAAGTTTCCATTCATATTTTATTTTTTTTTTATTGGATGTTTTATTTACATTTCATATGTTGTCCCCTTACCCCATCCCCCACCCACCCAGGAACCCCCAATCCCCTCACACCTCCTCCTTCTTCTTTGTGGATGTAACCTCTATCTACCCCCCCACTCCCACCTCCCCACCCTCAAAACTCCCACCCCCTGGGGCGTCCAGCCTTCATGAGGTCAAGGATCTCATCTTCCACCTGTGCCCAGCAGGGCCCTCCACTCTTATATATTCAGCTAAGGCCCTGGATCCCTCCATAAGTGCTCCCAGGCTGGTGGTTTAGACCCTGGGAGCTGTGGTTGGTTGGTATTGTTGCTCTCCTCATGGGGCCACAAATCCTTTCAGCTCCTTCAGTCTTCACTCTAACTCCTCCATTGAGAACCCCATAATCACTTCAATGGCTAGTTGTGAGCATCTGCCTCTGAATATGTCAGACTCTTGAAGACCTCTGAGGAGACATCCATATCAGGCTCTTGTCAGCATGCACTTCCTGACTTCCACATCAGCATCTACCTTTGGTGACTGCACATGGGATGGATACTCAGGTGGAAAGGTCTTCAGACGGCCCCTCCTTCAGTTTTTGTCCCTCGCTTTGTCTCCATATTTGCTCCCTTGAGTATTTTGTTGCTCCTTCTAAGAAGGACCGAATCACCCCCACTTGGTCTTCCTTCTTTATGGACTTCATGTGGCCTGTGAGTTGCATCTTGGGCATTTTAAGGTTCTGGGCTAATATCCAATAATCAGTGAGTGAATACCATGTGTGTTCTTTTGTGATTGGCTTACCTCACTCAGTATGATAATTTCTAGTTCCATCCATTTACCTAGGAACCTCTCAAATTCATTGTTTTTAATAGCTGAGTAATACTCCATTGTGTAAATATACCACATTTTTTTAATCCATTCCTCAGTTGAAGGACATCTGGGTTCTTTCCAGCTCCTGG
>NW_021609911.1:0-3200 GCF_004785775.1 Grammomys surdaster | reverse complement strand
GCTACTGCACAGTTGTCACCCACTGACTTTGCCATTCCTCAGTCAATTCCTGTTTCCTCCTGATGTGGAGGCTGCATGGGTTGCTCTCACAGTGCTTTCCCTAAGCCTGCATGGCTGCTACCTCACTTGTGGTTATTTAAGCTTATCGAGATTTTTAGAGTGACTAGAAATGTCTCCTGCTCCTGAAGCCCATTTACCTCTTCTCTTGGAAGGCAACTTACCTCTCCCTGCAGCTTTCTGCCCTCGGCAATCTAGCTAAGTTTCCTACTCCCAGAACTTGAGGAAGAAACCCTTAGCAAGAGCTTTGGCTGTCTTAGAAGTGAGCTAGCTTAAGTCCATTTTTGTGCCTCTAACACAAAGAAGTAGAGTGAGCTGAGTCTCTGGAAGCTTTCTGTTTTATATCAACAGCTCTATCTATTTTTAAAGCAATGTCACTTTGTTTTGTTTACACATGTATTAAATATTTGTCAAGATTACTATTTTGTTACTCTGTGAAGTTGGTTGCTTGTTTCACCAAATAAAAGTTATTTTAATGTTGCCAAAGTTATTTATAAGAACTAGCAATTAGAGGAATAAAGCATTTTGTGAAAACCTTTTGTGTCTTCTTTTTCTTTCTTTCTTTCTTTCTTTCTTTCTTTCTTTCTTTCTTTCTTTCTTTCTTTCTTTTTTTTTTTACTGTGAGTACCGTGTATTTTTAGGTTAATTTTTTTGTGTTTTCTGCAATTGAATTTATTTTTACTGCCTTGTTGGTTATGACTTCTAAGTGATATGTTCAATAAAGCTAATATGCTTCTTTAATTTTCAAAAAAAAAAAAGTGGTCACTGATGTTCCAGAGAATTCTGAACCAGCACAGTCTATCCTTCAAGAAGAATCCCCTTTTTAAGTAAGGCAATCAAGGTTTGGTTTGCACCACCATTTTCATTTTCTTATTGCTTCATATTCTCTTCTTTGTGTCCTCACTGACCCTGGTAGCATCAGGTGTCTCACCTCAGGAAAGACACCTACTTGTGGACAACAGAGAATATAGATACCAGAGTCATGTGGCTGTGAAATTGCACACAGTCTTTCACATATTTCTGGGTTTACAGAGCCTCAGGGGGAAAAGCAGTTCTTTGCTCTGTGAGTTTAGAGTCTGCTGGGATTTTATGGTTTTCTTTGCTTGATAGAGGTCCCATAATGCCTTTCTTATATTCCTCATCCCAAAATAATAGGTAATATTGATATTTCAGTGCTATAGTTCTACTATAACATTTTTCTTATGAATGACAGCATATGTACTCAAGCCTGTGCCCTTATGTTAGGTCAAATGCTACACTCAGAGACTAGGTGGCACATTTATGCTTCGTTTTAAATGAAAAAGATTTACTTCTTTTTGTTTTATAGGTGATTTGCTTGAATGTATGTATGTGTGTGCGGATTGAATATGAATACCAGTGTAGAGTGCCAAATCCCCATGAACTGGAGTTCCAGAATGGTATGAGCTGCACTCTAGGAGCTAGAACCAAACGTGTATCCTCTACAAGAGCATCAAGTGCTCTTAACGACTGAACCATCCCTCCACCCCTACTTTTTCTCTAATTATTCTTTAGCAGCTGTTCAAAAAGTCTAGACATTGTCTCTTTGTAGCAGATGTTAAAAATCTCCTGAAAGATGATCATTTTTCTTTGTCCAGTTTTGTTTGCTATACCAAACAACCTGGCCTTCGATTGTCTTTAATAATATTTCTGAGATTTCTTTCTTTCAATTTAAATTTGTAAAACTCAACCCTTTGTGTTTTATTGGCATCAGGAAAATGCATACCCCATCCTAAGTTTGAGACAGTTATCTTTCTTACCCATCCACTGCCACACCTGAGGAAGTTCCACCTTCTCATGGAGGGTGATTGGGATCTTTAATATCACAACACCTGATATCACATGTAAATGTGCAACAAATATTAAGAAACAGTTCTGTGTATGGAGTGGGTGGGCCAGAGACAAAGAAGAGCTGTCGTTCATTGCTATTTCTCTTTGTACTAAATCTTGTCCAAGCATCCTAACATATTCAAACATGGCCTTAAAAGAATGGAAGTTAATCTCCAATGGCCTCTGAAACCTTGGATCTTGAACATGATCCACTTGTGCATATGTGAGGGCTAGCTTTTTCCATCCTCACAGGCACTCGGATTCTGCTGACCCAAAGGAAGTGGTGGGTAAGATGGGTAACAGGTTGAGAACTTGATACTTCTTATGCTCTTGTGGACTGCATCCTGGACTCTGAGGGAGGTTGTGTGAACACTTGTGCACTTGGTCTGCATCAAATCCAATGTGCAACAACTCAAAACACTCACAGTTACCCTTAACAATCCACTCTAATTCTTTCACAGAAATCATACATGTGAGTTATTATTGTGATAACTGGTAACACAAAACAAAACAAAACACGTTAGATATTTAGATATTTCTGAAGAATACACGTTATTTATTGGTGCTGTCATATCAAATCGCAGCGGACTTGGGAAGTAGAGTGTAAGGAGAAGTTGTAGAAAGAGCATCTGTGAGTTGTTAGTTGTGATAAGTGATAAAACAAAACAAAACAAAAGGAAACTTTTCTTCAGATATTTCAAGAGAATACAGGTTACTTATTGGTGGTATCATATCAAATGCCTGTGGAGGAATGAGAAAGGGAGACCAAGAAGAAATTGTAGAGTCACCACCTGTCAACAGATGTCTTTCAACCTTGATCTCCTGTCAGGTTCTAAGCAAGGGAAACAAATGATCCAAATAAAAGAAAGAAGGTGAGACTCTAAACCACAGAAGTTAAAGTAGAATGTGGGATGGTGGGAAAGTACAAGAGATCTTGACACAATCTTTAGTGTCTCTGTGTAAGGCAATTAACCTCTTCAAAGTTTCTTTACAAACCCATAAAACATTGGTCGATGAAAGTGGCTACTCTGTTAGGTTACTGGGAATATCTCTTAATGGTAGAGAAAAAAAAATGTTAGCAATTAGCAACTATAAGCTAATATAATACAGTGTACTTGTTATATACCTCCCGACTGCTACCTGGCTTATCACAAGTTTCAAATTATCATGGTTTCTATGAAGTTGTGACAGAAAGCTTCCCCAGTTCTGCAAAAAATTACAATTTAGTATTCTTATTTTACATAAGAAGTTGTCAAGTTCAATATGACTTGTATGTTTTATCCAATAGCAAATGC
>NW_021609910.1:0-3980 GCF_004785775.1 Grammomys surdaster | reverse complement strand
CGTCAGATGGTTGTCAGATGTAAGTGCTGGGAATTGAGCTCAGGTCCCTTGGAAGAGCAATGAGTGTCCTTAACCCCTGAGCCATGTCTCTACTCCATACCAGTTTGTTTTAGTCTCTTTCTTTTTGGTGCTGGGGCTTGAACCCACGGCCTCATGTGTGCCAGGCTCCATCACTAAGATAGCTCCGTATAAATAATCCATGTACCAAATTTGGAGTGGACATATGTTTTTATTCCTTGCTATACACCTAGGAGTGGAATTTCTGAGTCACATGGCAACTACATTTTCAAAGAACTAGTCCATAGTTTTACAAAGGGGCTTTCTTATAATGCCATTTGTAAAATCATTTTGCATTTGTAATAGCCGTGTATGAGGGAGCCCGTCACACCCTCCTCAAAACATTCTCTTTCAGACATCTTCATATGTTTGGTGGGGTAACTTAGAAAATTTTGAATTTTCTTAATGACTATGCACTCTGCTTTCCGTGTTCTCACTGCTGTTTGTATATTCTGAAAGAAATATCTCTTTAACTCCTTCCCCTCATCCCTTCCTCTCTCTGCTCAAGTGTTCTACTAGAGCTACACTCTCAGTCCTCATTTTCCCATTTTAAAATTTGAGACCGGGTCGCACTAAGTGGCTGCGGTAGTCTTTGAACTCATGACCTCCTGCCTCAACATCCCCCAAAGCTAGAACTACTGACTTTAACCACTTGCCTGGCATCTTTTCTCATTTTTAAACAGGATTGTTTTTTTTGGTTGAGTTTAGAGTTATTCATATATCCAAGGCAGACTGTAAAAGACAGAGTTTACAAATTGTTTTCCCAATCTGTATTGTCTTAAAAAAAACAAACATTGAAAGATTTGATGTGTATGAGTGTTTTACCAACATGTATCTATGTGCATTTCACAGGTGTGGTTGGTGCCCACGGAGGTCAGAAGAGGAGATCAGATCCCCTTAAACTATAGTTACAAAAGGCTGTAAACTACCACATTGGTGCTAGGAACGTAATCTAAGTCTTCTGCAAGAGGAACAAGAGATGCCTGTTGTTGATGTTGTTGTTGTTGTTGTTGTTGTTTGCGGGGTGACTAAAAGAGTCCCTCTATGTACTGGACTTGCACTCACAGAGATCAGCCTGACTGTGTCCTGCACACTGGGATTAAAGGTTGTGCTACCATGCCTGTCCTTGCAAGTGCTCTTAACCTTGGAGCCATCTCTCCAGCCCTCAGTACTGTCTTTCCACTTGCTCTTTCAGATAGCCCCATTATGCAACTTAGGCTATTTCCCAATCTGAGATCTTCTTGCCCCTTGCCTTGGCTTCTTGAGTTCTGGGTTTACAGGCATGCACTCTGCACCTGGGTCATTTTGCTTTCTTGACAATGTCTATATTAGTCTGTGAGGGCAATCATAGAAACTGTATAACCTCATTAGGGAGTGTAAAAATTGTTTTTTGCTTATTCATTATTTATTTATTTATATGGAAATAAAGTTTCATGTAATCCACCCTGGCCTCAAATATATATATATATCCAAGAATGGCAGAGAATTTGTAATTTTCCTACCTCAAACTCACTACATATATACATATATATGTGTGTGTGTGTGTGTGTGTGTGTGTGTGTGTGTGCATGTGTGTATACATGTATATATAAAATCAAAAATGACAGAGAATTTGTAATTTTCCTACCTCTATCACCTAAATGCTGGCATTTCAGATATATACCACTATACCAGGCTAATATATAAGATTTAAAGGAACCTAATTCAGTCTATAACACTCTGCTCTTCAGACTTCTAAGTTCTCGTATATATTTTTTGACAGCCCCCAAATTCTTATCCCATGTTACTACCAAACTCTAAATCCAAAGTCTTATCAAAATATAGGTAGGAGGTATGAAGTCACAATCCCGCAATTCCAGCATATGGGATTCTTGGGGAAAAATAATTACTTGTGCCTTGGAGTTAGAGACAGGTACAGGCAATTTATTGAGACACCTCCTCCCAGAACTGGAAGTAATAGAAAGTAAACCTACCAAAAACCTCCAAAGAAAGCAAATATTAGAAAACCAAAAAGACTAAAAGGTTCAAATATTGAAAATCTGAAAGTCTACAAAAATTCTCAAATGCTATAATGCAGGAAATGAAAACTTTCAGGCACATGAGCCTCTTTAACATAAATTAAAATATTTTAATTACCTTTAGACTATGATTTGCTTATGTGATAAACCTTTCTTCCAGGGGAAAAAAAAGTCCTTTAAGATATACTTCTAAGTTACAGTTCTATTAGATTTTAAGTTACGGATGAGAAATGTCTTGAAAAATAATCCATTGACTGGGGAGATAGCTCAGGAGCACTGGCTGTTCTGACCGAAGACACAGGTTCAATTCCCAGCATCCACATGGGAGCTCATAACTGTCTGTAACTTCTGTTCCAAGGGTTCGTACAGACATATATAAGTCAAAACACATAAAATCAAAAAATACATAAAAAATACATAAAATCAAAATTTAAAAAAAGAAAAAAAAAGAGTGTTCATGGGTCAATTACCTGGATACCCAAAAATAGAAATCTTTTAATAGGCTCTCCTGTCAGGCGTCTGGTCACCTTGTTGGGCTGCATATCATCTAAGCAATAAGTAGTCGTGTTGTAGTACCGAAAGGAGTAGAGTCTACAGCAGGTCTAAGTGCATGCTGGAAAGGAAGTGAGGAAAGAACCTGGCGGGATGAAACGAAATTGGTGAATGAATGAAAAAATAGTACAGAGATAGGAAAATGTTAGCAGGATTTATGAGGGAGCCTAAAATTATAACGGTAGGATGCAAATCTAAGTAAAATGATGAGTCTAAACTTTTGTCATCTCAAAGGCGTTGTAAGTTATCTTAGTAAACCCTTGGAGGCGGGGACTAAATATAATTCACACGACCCTTAGTTTGGAGAGCTCCTTGAGTGAATGGCCTCCGTTCAGCTCTTTCCAGGGTCCTGACAAAAGAAATCCCACTGAGGTTCAGCACAAAGCTGCGGTGCCTGAAAGAAGACAGCTGCAGCCTTGTGGCTCTGCCTTGGTGCTTGCTGCATTTGGCATGTTGCTGCTCTCCCTGTGGATGCGCTCCTGCCCCTGGCACAGTAAGAGCCCTGTCCGGTGTGCCCCGTGGACAACTCAGTGGCCCAGAGCACTACCTTCTGAGGACACAGCCACGCGCCCTAGACAAACGTGCCTAAGGCCACGTTAGCGACAATTCCAGATCGATCCTTCAGGAGGCGACGGGTAAGGGTCCCCGGAGGCGGCGGGGCGACTCTAATGTCCGGGAAAGGGGTTCAGCTCCGGGCCTCTCGCAGAGCCTTCCTGAGGCTGAGACTCCTCCGCCTGCGCCTGCAACCTCTCCAGGCCGCCCTGGGCTCCTCTGCCCCGGACTCAGGGCTCCGTGTGTGAGGGGCCGCGTTACGAGTGGACGCTCCGAAACGCGACTCTGCCTCTTTGCCGGGTTATCGGCGTTGCCCGGAGCCTCAGGCTTCCCAGCCCTACCCTGTGAAGTACACTGCGGTCGTCCGCAACTGCGGGACTGCGGGAAGGACCGGTGAGCACGGAAAGCCGAGCGCCACACATGGGAGGCGGGGCCTCGGGGCCAAGCCACACGCCGAGGGCGGAGCTTAGGGCGCAGGAGGCGGATCCCGGATGTGGAGCAACAGACTGAGGGCGGGGCTTGGCGCGCGCGAGGCGGAGCCCGGAGAGAAAAAACAGAAATGAGGGCGGGTCTCAGACGCGATGAAGGCGGAGCCAGGTCTGTAGTCATCAGGCTGAGGGCGGAGCTTGGGAGTGTAGAAAGCAGAGTCCAGGATTAGAGCAATCAGGATGAGGGCGGGGCTCGGAGCGCGAGAGGCGGAGCCCGGACCGGTGCGAAATCCTGGAGGATAAACTTAAAAAAACGTGCTGGAGGCGGAGCCTTGCCGTTCAGTGGTCAGCTAGGGGCGGGGCTTAGAAGTGC
>NW_021609909.1:0-1036 GCF_004785775.1 Grammomys surdaster | reverse complement strand
AATAAAAGATAAAAATGTCTATCTGGGTTCCCTGAGGGACAAGCCTGACTGCATAGGGGTTGATGTCAAAAGTATCCCCTCTCCAGGAAAAAGACATCGGGATGGGTATGGCCCTCATGACTCACTGGACAACGACAGGGGAACTGGAGCCATTACAAGGTCCCCTTCAAATACTGGAGGTCAGGCCTCTATCCCCGCCTTCGCAAGTTTATAATTGCCACAGCCCTTCTATACTTAGAGAAGGGAGGAGATGTCAGGGGCATCCCTGCTTACACACTGTAGGCCTAAAATCAGCCATAGGCCTAAACTCAGCAATAGGCCTGTCATACATGTATACTAACACCAAGTCTTGGGTCTCAGTGGAAAAACATTGAAACAGATGGCTATAAGCTAGTGTCAACAGGCAGCTTTTGTGGAAATTTATAAGGCTGAGTAGTCATAGACCTTGTAAATAGGTAGCCTTGGCAGACAATACTAACTTAGATAAGGACAAGCGAGTCATAGGCCGAGTCATAGTGAATTGTCCCCTGAACCTTCACCTAGCCAATACCTGGTTCTGAAGATATCTGTATTCCCCCTGAACACCCACACTCCATTGTCATTCCCTTCCCCACATCCTGCCTTTCTGTGTTTATAACCCCTGTGTGAATTAATTATGATTTGAGAAAAAAAAATGAATGGTGAGTTCCCTTTTAGTGACCCTTTGGTTAATTGTTTTACAACCACCTTGTAATGTGCTCTGAGCAGGAGAGAGTCTGGTTACTATGTAAGTGCTGTTAACTGATGACACTTGGGAGACTGGCAGAGTTCTCATAGCAGTTTTGAGTATCAGAAAGGGACTTAATAGCATTCCCACTATAAAAGAGCTTAATAATCATTGATATAATTTTAGGAATTCTTATAGGATCATCATTAAGACTTAAGAAGTTGTCTGTCTATATAGCAACAATACAAGACAGTACATCTTTGTGGGTCTGCAGAGATCTGCGCCAAAGGGGAGTGCTATTGCTTAGTGATTGTTATATATGTTTAATAA
>NW_021609908.1:0-1255 GCF_004785775.1 Grammomys surdaster | reverse complement strand
TTATGACTCATGACTTTTGATCATTCATGTTAATTTTTTTCAGATTTACCATTATCCACTAATGGTGAATATTGATTATACATGTTCATTTATTTCTGACTTACTATTATCTTTGACTGGTCACTATTGATATTTCAGGTTTATTTATATCTGATTTCCCATGAACTATGACTGATGACTATTGATTATTCATCTTCATTTATTTCTGATTAACTATTATCGACGAATGGCAAATATTGTTTATTTCTTTTTATTTATTTCTGATTTACTATTATCTATGACTGATGACTATTGATAGTTCTGCTTATATAGTTCTGATTTACTATTAAGTATGACTGATGACTATTGATTGTTCATGTTCATTTATTTCTGATTAACTATTATCAATGAATGGTGAATATTGTTTATTCATGTTCATTTATTTCAGACTTACTATTATCTATGACTGATGACTAATGATATTTCAGCTTTATAGATTTCTGATTTACAATGAACTATGACTGATGACTATCGATTATTCATTTTCATTTTTTAACCTTTACCATAATCCACGAATGGAGAATATTGATTATTCATGATTATTTTTTTCTGATTTACTATTATCCACGAATGCTGAATATTGATTATTCCTGTTCATTTCTTTCTGACTTACTATTATCTATGACTGATGAGTATTAGTAATTCAGCTTTATTTTTTTCTGGTTTACTGTTAACTATGACTGATGACTATTGATTATTCATGTTCATTTATATCTGATTTACTATTATCCACAAATGGTGAATATTGATTATTCCTGTTCATTTATTTCTGACTTACTCTTATCTATGACTGATGACTATTGATATTTCAGCTTTGTTTTTTTCTGATTTCCTATTAACTATGACTGATGACTATTGATTATTGGTGTTCATTATTTCTGATTTACTATTTTCCACGAATGGTAAATATTGTTTATTCATGTTCATTTATGTCGGTCTTACTATTTTCGATGACTGGTGACTATTGATATTTCAGCTTTATATATTTCTGATTTACTATGAACTATGACTGATGACTATCGATTATTCACGTTCATTTTTCTCATCTTTACCATTATCCACGAATGGAGTATATTGATTTTTCATGATCATTTATTTCTGATTTTCTATTATCCACGAATGCTGAATATTGATTATTCATGTTCATTTATATCTGACTTACTAATATCTACGATTGATGAGGATTGATATTTCAGGTTTATTTATTTCTGATTTA
>NW_021609907.1:0-2512 GCF_004785775.1 Grammomys surdaster | reverse complement strand
GATGGGGAGATATTTACTAGGCTAGAATTTCAGTGCAAGTGCTAAAAACTGTTTTGAAGATGGACGGTGGTGGTGGTGGTAGCACAGTGGAAACACACTTGGTGCCAGCCGAGTATACACTTAAAAATGGTACATGTTCATATTTTGTGTTTTACTTTGATTTAAAACAAATATTTTGAAGGCCAGTAGGTCTCTTGATTGATGCATGTTAGAGTTGAGAGAGCACTCTCTGGTCTGAGGGATGACTCCTTCACGTTCATTCACCTGAGTATTCATTTATCACCTGTCACATGCTAGAGACCAAAAATGGTTCTTAGCACTGGGGGGACATTTTTTTCTGCCCTGTGAGGTATAGACTCCAGTTTGGAAACAGAAATTAAGTATCTCATTATTTAATTACAACCAAGATTATACCCCAAGGAGGACACAAAGTGTGTGATCCAGACCAGGGAGCTCATAAAAAAAACCCTGAGGAAATGAAAGATGCTTTGGAGTTACACAGGTAAAAGTCTGGGAGCACATAATCCAGGCTTGGGATGCTGGAGGAGCTAAGAGAAGGCAAGCGGAAGAGTGACTGAGTGGTGGTCACATGACATATGGCTTTCCAGCTACCTTGGGTAACAGGAAGGAGTTAAGCACATGCATGTGCCCTGTCTTCTGAGCTCTTTGTGTTCCCCGTGAATACAGAATTTGCACACGTGCTGTAATACCCTCAATACATTAATAATGAACACCAGGATGGATGCCTCTATCTGGTAGTGAAGATCCCAGATGGCTTATTTATAAGGTGCCTGGTCATACAGTTTACCGAGGGACCAGATGCCTCCCAAAGAGCAGGGTTGGAGGCGTCCCCTCTCCCTCTCCAGGGCTCACATTCTCCTGATAGACAAAGACTTCTCTGGATATCTCTCTGCCTTCAAATCATACCTTAGGCTATCTTTCTGTTGCTATGGTAAAATATTTAGACCAAAAGCATGTTAGAAGCCAAGATTGAGGGCTTGTTTGGTTTACGTTTCCAGGCCACAGTCCATCGTTAAAGAAAATCAAGCAGAAACTGCAGCAGAATGTTGCTAGCTTCCTTAAAGAGATAGGTGCGCCTGCCTAGGGATGGTGCTGCCCACAGTGGGCTTGACTTTCCTTTATTAATCCTCAGTCAAGACAACCTTTCATAGGCCATGGGATCTGGGTGATTCCGCACCTGAGACTCCTTCACTCAGTGCCTGTTGACAGCTGACACTAGCCAGAACACCATGAATATCTTCACACTTCACCCTTGATAAATATCTTCAATATCATTTAACTTAACTATTTCATTATGGCAGAAACATTTAAAGTAAAAGAGGTAAAAATAACTTACCCCAAGGTCGTAAAAGCTAATGACCACGCTAAGAGTAAACTCCTGCCTTCTGCCTTCCAAGCTAAAGCCATTCTTAGCCCTAGAACGTATATATACATGGCTGTTATACTTTAGAGAGAGAAAAAAATATATTTAACCAAAACTCAACAATTCTATATAAATTTACAGAAAAGTAAAAAGTTAACCCTGAGAATTCATGGCCAATAGAAAGCATGAAATAAAATGCCAGAAATAAGTTTAAATGCATTCATGGCCATAGTAAACATGAATGAGCAAAATTCTTCTCATGAACATTCTGAGACATCCAAATATCTTTTTCTTATTTTCCTTTTCTTTTTTGTTTTCTTTTTCTTTTCTTTTTTTACATTTAGCTTCATGATAATTATAGCACAAGCCGCAAGAAAGTGATATTGAAAGGTTAAAATGAAAGACAGATGACAAGATAAACTAGTGATGGCCCGGTCACAGGAGAGGCAACACAGCAATACTGACATTAAAATAAAACAAAATAATACTGACATTAAAATAAAATAAATCAAAAGCATCACATAAGACAGTCTGATTGGGGGCCTGGCTGTGTTCATAATTTAAACAATCGTTGTGCTAAAAATTTAAACCATTATCTAAGCAGCAACAGTATAACAAGGATAACAAGAGACCATCTGTAAGGCACACCTCTGTGTGTGTATGTGTGTGTGTGAATGTGTGTATGTATTGTGTATGAACGTGTGTATATGTGTGTATGTGTGTATGGTGTGTGTATGTATGTGTCTATGTGTGTATCTATGTGGGCACCTGTAGAGAGTATTAAAGGAGCATAGGACAGCGTTTAGGTGAGCTTGCTGTGGCATTTCTCACCTGCTCCTGGAGTCTGTTGATTTCGTGCCACCTCACTTCCAACTCCCAAGGGTTGGGCAGCATCTGGCGCCCAATGTGATCTATGGACTACTTCATCAGCCTCATTTTGCGGCTGCTTGCGAACCTCCCTTTCTGAGGGCTCGTTTTTGCTTGGTGTTTCCAAAGCAAAGTTCTCCTGGGCCCACACAGGACTGTGTGTTTCGCATTTAGAGAAGTGAGTACTACATTACAGTTTGTAAGGAACTACCACCATAAGAAAGGAGGGAGGGAGGGAGGGAGGGAGGGAGGGAGGGAGGG
>NW_021609906.1:0-1035 GCF_004785775.1 Grammomys surdaster | reverse complement strand
GACTTTCAGAGCAAGTGTTCACATGGTAAAAAGATCACTATAAGTATACGCATAAATTCAGGTCATAAATCGAATAAGCATTTTATAACAGAGATGCCTATCTGCATATACACTAGCAACAACTATCTTCCTTAACATCAACCAATTTTTTACTAGTATCCAGGATCATGAAAAGTTAGAGACCATGATCAAGGTGTCCTTGAAGTTTTGTATAGATAACTCAGTAAAAATCTTATCTCCTGTTCTTGCACCTGTGTTCCTTTGGTGTATGTCTTCCTTATGACCTGTGGTTAATAGTTTTTGTAACCCCTTGGAATATGCCCTAAGTTTTAGAAATCTGTTGTGATCTCAGAAGCAATTCAGCATTTCTGTTATAAAAGGGGATCCAATGTCTCTGTAGATGTTACCATTCTTAATAATGTTGACTCTAGGATGCTAACCTGTCTCTGCAAAATGAACACTCTTTGTTTTTTCATAGTATCTTAGTACTGTGTCATCATTCAGTGATTTTTGGACCATTACAATTGGTCAGGGGCCAGAAATGCCAAGGTCCCTTGACTCAATATTAGAGCTTGTTTTGGAGAAAACTAGAATCTGACTTTCTGATGTTATGTGCGTTATACAGGCATCACCCAGATATGGAAAACTGTAGAATTAAAACCCCTTCCTGTAATGACCTTAAAGTCACAAGCCAAAGAAAATATTCATAGTGGACAGGACTCTATGCAGTATACCAAGTCATAAATTTTGTTTGGAGAGAGAAATATCCAGAGATGTCTTTATTCACTGATTGTCGAGTAGTAACCAGAGAATTGGCATGGTTGTCAGAGACTTGAAAAAAGAATGATTGGGAAATTATTGATAAAGTCATTGAGGTAAGAAGTATGTGGATAAATCTCTCTAAATCATCAAAGGATATAAAGATACTAATATCCGTGTAAGTATCTGGATAAATCTCTCTAAAATATGATAGGATGTAAAGATAGTTATGGTCCATGATTAACAAAGAAAACTTCAGCTGAGGAATAATTCCCT
>NW_021609905.1:0-1097 GCF_004785775.1 Grammomys surdaster | reverse complement strand
ATCAGACCTCTCCAAGAGCTCCCAGGGATGAAACCACCAACCAAAGAAAGAGTACACATGGAAGGTCCCATGGCTCCAGCTGGATACATAGGAGAGAACTGACATTTGTGGAATAAATGGGAAGGGAGAACCTTGGTCCTATGGAGGCCCAATGGTCCAGTATCGGGGAAGGCTAGGGCAGTGAGGTGGAAGTGGATGGGTGGGGTGCACCTTCATAGAAGCATGTATGCGGTGTATGGGTTAGAGGGGTTACAGAGGGGAAACTAGAAAGAGGGATAACACTTAAAATGTAAATCAGTAAAATAAACAACATTTTTAAAAAAAGTATTATTGTGGAGGGAATGACATTGATCTCCCTGGAAACAAGAAAGAGAACAGATTCTGTGGCTGGACTTGGATTGAGGGGGACAGCAATGGGAGGGATCAGTTGAAGGTGGAGAGAGGAGTTCAGGGAGAATCTGCTGGAATTCAAGAGAATCCGGGGATTTATGTAGAAACCTAGTACACTCGCAACTTCATAGAATGTATTAGTATGACACTAGCGGAGATTCATAATAATGGAAGATATGGAATCTGAAGTGGCGATCCCTGTAGACCTGCAGGGCTCCTATGGTGAGACTGGGTTACATTCATGTGATTTGTTGGCCAACGTGGTCCTGTGGAGTTTCCTAAGATAACCCACGCGGACACTAGGACATAATTAGCATTCATTAAAACTTACAGCAGGGCCTCATTGCTGAGAACAACTTCCACACAGCTCACTAAATATAGAGAGATCTAGGAGGTACAGGCTTGGACCTTCACCTTTTTTGCTAAAAAGCTGAAGTCCCTGGTGTTCTAGGATCCACATGTCTTGCCCATGAGAAATCACTCCATATACAATCAGATGATTAATTAACAGAAACAATTCTTCAAAACTAGGGTGAATGTAGCACTGGTTAATGCTCAAGAGGAGCCAATAAGAACAGATTTTGCATTCAACAGATGCCGTCACCCTTCTCAGTGAAGGAAATAAAATAACTTCATTCAATTCAAAATGCTCAGAGTGTGTTTGTTTTCTTCCTTCCTTTCTTTCTTTCTTTCTTTCTTTCTTTCTT
>NW_021609904.1:0-3355 GCF_004785775.1 Grammomys surdaster | reverse complement strand
CTCTGCCTCCCAAGTGCTGGGATTAAAGGCGTGAGCCACCACTGCCCGGCTGAGGCAGTCTTAAGAGAAGGCAATTGTTGCTGGGCAGTGGTGGCGCACATGCCTTTAATCCCAGCACTTGGGAGGCAGAGGCAGGCGGATTTCTGAGTTTGAGGCCAGCCTGGTCTACAGAGTGAGTTCCAGGACAGCCAGGGCTGCACAGAGAAACCCTGTCTCGAAAAACCAAAAACAAAAAACAAAAACAAAAGCAAAAAAAACAAAACAAAAAAAGGGAAGGCAATTGTTAATTGACACCCTACTTAAGGCTGTTAGAAGGCTCCAGCATTTCCACCACAGAAGCCCCGGCTGCTGGGGCTATATCACCTTCTGTGAAGAGACCCTGCAGATAGGCTCAAACTGAAGACCCTGATCTGGGGATCACCCTGGGCCATTCTTGGTTCAGGGTTACCACAGGGTGCCCATAGGCGGCAGGAGAGTCAGAGGCAAAGAGACTGGGAGATACCCCACCGTTGAGTCAGGAGAGGGAGGAAGGGGGGCACAAGCTGAGGGGTATGGGACCTCTAGACACTGCTCTGTGGGAAGGCTCTTCCTTCTTGAGGCTAGAATTTCTAGGGCAAAGACCCCCTTGCCCAGGCTGCCTCTGTGAGGTGTCCAATCCCTAGCCACGCCCAGCCCTCCCAGGGCTCCTCATTCTCTTAGCTCTTTCCAGCTCATAGTTGCCACGTCTCAAGGGGAAATCTTTATTTATTTGCTCATTCATTCATTCATTCATTCATTTAAATGTTGGTTTTCGAGACAAGGTTTTTCGGTATTGCCCTGGCTATCCTTTACCCACTGAGGCAGTCTCAGTCTCAGTACTCAGTGAGTAAAGTGCTGTCCTGTCTGTAGACCAGGCTAGCCTCAAACTCACAGAAATCCTCCTGCCTCTGCCTCCTGAGTGCTGGGATTAAAGGGATTCATGTGAGAACTTTAGGGATATAGACCTCCAAATATCTGCCATGGACAGCTGCCTGCAGCAAGGCTCGGTGACCCAGAGGGACTGACAGCGTCTCACTGTTTCCAGCTGCTCCCAGCAGGCCTTGCAGAAGGAGAGCACCCACCCTTATTATTCACCTGTTGCCACCTGGGATAGGTGCACAGGTCACTCACTGCAGAGGGGACTTGGCCAAGGCTGGTGCCTTTAGCAGATGTTGACGTCTACCCCATCATCTTGCTCAAGCCCTCCCTTCTCTGCCCAACAATGCATCCCTGCCACCTGCACTACAGCAGCCTCCTAACCCTGTGTGCCTAGCTCTCCACATACAAGCTCCCAGGACCTCAGGGAAATAGGGCTTGTGTCACCAAGATCAATGTGCCAGACGGAGGGTGGAGGCTGCTGTGATGCCCGACGGAGGGCGGGGTCTCCTGTGTTGCACCTTCCACTACAGGCAGGCAGCTCAAGACAGGTTTATTTCAGAGCCACGGGCACACATTTGGGGTTGGAGAGACTGGAATGGCAGGTCCCCAAACAGCTTTCTTTCTGCACAGTGACAGATCCAGGCTCTGCACCTCATTGAGGGGCTGAGGGATGTGAGGGAAGCGGTGGAACCACACATCCCAGGGCCTCACATCCCACAGTGGGCAGCCTTGTTTCCTCCTTGAACCCCAGAGCATTTGGGAAAGTCTTAGCTACACAGAGGCCTGGCTCGCTTATCATTGTAGCCTCAGCTGAGAACCACCCCTAAATGGGAAACACACGCCCACTCCAGGAAAACCAAACCAACTGCAGGCTGCAAACATCAGCTTGGGCTGTGTGTTTAAATAGGGACCTGACAGCAGAGACTGGTGGCAGGTCTGGCAGCTTCCACAGGACGGGGGAATGGGTGCCCGTTTCCAGTCTCAGTTTTCATCCTCGCTGGCATAGATGTGTGCTTCCCAGCGTTCTGCCAAGAGATTCTTGTGTCGCTTTACCCTCGTGGCTCCCAGGACCTGCATACAGGGAAGATGGTGATGTGATTGACCATGCCCAGCCGGTGTCACATCACCAGTGTGCAGGAGTATCTGTCCAGAGCTGAGGTGAGAACCTCCCCTTCACTCCCCTCCTAACAGTATGTATGACTACGAACCTGCTAACTTCTGCTGAACTGCACAGCAAGGAACTTGTGCCCAGCTTCAGCCCAGAAAGGGTTACAGCTATAACCTCAGCACTCAGGAGGCTGAGGCTGGAAGATTGTGAGCTGGAGGCCAGCTTAGTTTACATAGAAAGTTTCATGTGGCCAACCAGGATGAATAATAATAATAATAATAATAATAATAACAACAACAACAACAACAACAATGTTCTTACTATGGCTCAATCTGTTGAAATCTTCGTCTTTCGGTAAAAAAGCCTCACACAGACCTTTTTGCCATAATCTGTACCCATGGCAGGCATCACAAGCAGATGACAGCACAATCTTCCCCAGGATGATTGCAACAAAGCAGATAGCTACTGCAGTCCTACATGCCAGTGAAAGGCCTTTGGTGAACAGTGCTATGGTCAGGGTATTGGCAAGAAGGGACAGACTCAAGTCCTTTCCCTCTGGAGCTACTCACCTCTGAGTTGACACCATCGGAGGGGTTGATACCTGCATACTGAGTGAGAAGAATGGAGATCAGTGCTCATCCTTCCTGCCTAGTCCCAGTACCCACCCGGATGTTCTCACACAGACGAATCACCCCTTAGTGACAGATGGGACGAGAACCCCCCCCCCAATCTGGTGGCATCTTCCCAGTCTCATGGTCACCAAACTCAAGGCCATCTGCCACACTGAACTGGCGCTCCACTTGTTGGAGCCTCTGGCTGACAGTGCCCATAGTCAGTCTCAGTGTACCACAGTGAGGATGGCAGGCGTGTACCAAGTGTCTCCTGTGGCAGCCACTGGCCCTAGCACACAGATGACTCCATCCACAGAACACTCATGGTTATCAGAGGAGACAAAGGGTATAAGAATGGAGTTGGTGCTTGTCTGCATTGAAATCTGGGGTCAGGCTGTGCCAGGGAGGCTAGGCTGGGATATGTGTTATTCTCTGAGGTATCCCCTGGACTCTTCAAGCATGGTCCAGGTAACTACACTTGAAATCAGGCTGGTGTGTGAGCTTGGGTCCTGGGTGTATGTGATCCCAAAGATGCTGACAGTGTGGCTGGGATGTGGTCACCCTGTGAGGGCTGGCATGCGGTCACCCCATGTCTAGGGCCAGGGAGGTGCTTTAGGAGATAAGATGCTTGCCTTCCAAGTGTGGGGTCCTGTGTTCAAACCCTCAGAACCAGTGTGAAAAGGACAGTGACAGAGTGTGTCTGTGAGTCTGCTGTTCTGTGAGGTGGGAGACAAGAGAG
>NW_021609903.1:0-3433 GCF_004785775.1 Grammomys surdaster | reverse complement strand
CTGAAGTAGAAGCTATGGAGAAACATTGCTTACTGGCTTACTCCTCATGGAACCTACTTTCTTATACAACTCAGAAACATGCCTAGGTTGGCAACACCCACAGTGGGCTGAACTCACTCATATCCATAGTTCAGGAAGCAGTCTAATAAAGTTGCCTATAGGCCACTTTTATGGAGGCATTTTCTAAATTTAGTGTCTCTCTTCCCAACTGTTTCTTGTTTATGGCAAGTTGTCCTTAGACTAGCCAGCATATTTAACAATGATTTATATCCTGAGGGAAAAAAATCAAGGAAACAATTCCATTCACATCATCCTAAACAAGAGAATATTTTGGAGTAATCCTAACCAAGGAAAAAAAGACATCTGTAATGAACACTAACACACTGAAAAACTTGAAGATGACACTAGAACATAGAAAGATCTCCCACAACCACAGATTGGTAAGATTAATATTGTGAAAATGGTCATTCTATGAAAAGTAATCCTTAAACAAAATGAAATATCAATACGATGCCAATGTTTATTCTTCACACAATTAGAAAACAATTTTAAGATTCATTTGGAGGAACAAAAGACATGACTAGCCAAAGCAGTTGCAAAGAATAAGAACACAGCTGAAGGTAACTCAGTACCTGAGTTCAAGTTATAGGAGTCTGACTCAGACAAATAGTCATGATAGTTTGTCCTTATTTTGGATTTGAATTTTGGGTATATGCGTTTTATCTTTGTTTTTGTTATGAATGGCTGAGTCATTTATCTCTTTGGGCTGAGGGACTCTATTTGGTTAGGCTTCCTTCCCCCTTAGATTATCTGTTTCTAAAGTCTGATTGAAATTTTGGGACCTACTGGATGACCGTTCAGAGGTTTCTCCCTTATCACAATCACTATCTAGAGAAATTAAATCTATTTCTTCCTTAGAAGAATCAATCTTTCTTTCTTTCTTTCTTTCTTTCTTTCTTTCTTTCTTTCTTTCCTTCTTTCTTTCTTTCTTCCTTTCTTTCTTTCTTCCTTGCTTTCTTCCTTCCTTCCTTCCTTCCTTCCTCCATTCCTTCCTTCCTTCTTTCCTTTCTTTTTTGTTTCTTTTCACTTTTTTAAAAATATTTTTTCACCCTCTTCAAAGACAACCACTTTCGCAGACACTTTGTTGAGATCATTTCATTTATCAAGTTCCATTGTGAAAAGGCAGTAACTGGGACCTTTTCAGGCCCAAATGGCCTGTAAAATTCTTTAAGTGCATCTCCAACTCTATGTCATCTTTTTTCATCAATGGTTCCTCCTTGAGGAAACCAGGGACCTAAGTCTTTAATAAAATCAAAAAATGACAACAAATCCTGAATTTTCACCATTACTCCTGGCGTCTTTGAATTGTTTCTCATCTGTCCCACATATAGTTCATGCTGACTTATTTCTTGTCCCATTTTCATAGTATGACTTACCAGTCTCAATGCAGCAGGTTCCAGCAGACATCACCATTGTTTCACTTTTGAATTTCCAGTCAAAAAATCCTTCTTCCAGTAACGTCCCTGATGGAGTCTCTTGTTCTCTCTGCCCCACATTGGGTGCCAACTGACCTGGCTGAGGGTCAGTCAATGGGGTCTGCATGGTGGGAGTGGAGATGCAAGGGCAAGAGATGCAAAGAATGGAAACAACACGGTTGTCTGATCAAGTCTCTTTCATTGAAACACAATTATGGGTATATAGGCACAAGCAGGGGACTGCAGATGGAGACACTTAACCACTAGGGCCTTGCAGCTGGGGACACTAAACAACTCCAGGATATGTCTGAGAAAAACAAAATGTTTATCAGAGTGTGCTCAGCTGTTGTGGGCTGCTTGCAAAAATATCATGCTAGAAAAACAAGTCTCTAGTCAGGGTAGACTAGCATTAATCTACAAATACATGGCCCAACATGGCTGCAAAGATGATAGCTGCTTTCTGCTAGGAGTTGACTCCCAACACCTTTGTAGCTCAGTCTGCCTAGGAAGTAGTTAAGAAGCCCAACTCTCAAGAGTATTTAGAGATCCACCTCTGTCTTATAGCTGTGGAATTTCAACACGGTGACACCACACCTGAATAAAGAAAGTTGCTATGTGTAGCTGCAGGCTTATCAGTACCTGGCTCTCTGTCAAACTAATAATCAGAAACTCCTTACTCTTGTTTTGCCATTGACAAATTCCAAGGAGCCAGCTTGTAAGCCATACTCCTGTAAGGCCCAGCTCAAGCCCATCTCTTCTAGGAAGTTCCCCAACTCTACCCAGGAATCAGTGTGCCTTCCCAAGAATAATTTCAGTCTTCCCTTTTTACAAGACAGGAGGCTAGTTTCCTTCTTGCTTGGAGTCGTCTCTCCTTGATCAGCATTATCTTTCTGAAATAGCCTAAGCAGCCTGGAAAACATGCCTACTTGTGAACCCAAAAGGCACTTAAGAAATATTCCACAGGAAATTATAGTCAGCACAACACAGGTGACATCACAGAAGATTCTAATTCTTTCCTAGATACAAGAGATTCTCCAAGGAAGGCATTCCTATTGATGCCTCTGGGCACTGCCATGACCTACCTGCTAACTAGCTGTTCCTGTATTGTCCAATTTCTGGGGTACCTTTTCCTGGATCCTCTCATGTGACCCAGGGAATACCCTCTGGCCACCTCTCCGTCTGATGTTATACATTTCTCTCTGCTTCCTTACAAGTGAAGTGCTTTGGATGGGGAGAGTTGGTCAGGACCCTGACATGGGTCAGAGATTTTTGTTACCACCCTAATCTCTAGAGACCATGGATGTGGGAAATTGTTCTCAATAATTAACATACCACCTGAATCAATTCATGTGACATACAGTCCACTGCCCCAGCTTTTCCCTGTTTCCCACAGGTAAATATCTTTCTCCCCTGCTTTTAATTGTGTAAAACATGGATATTTTCTTACTGTTCAGTTTGGGGAGTCAGGGGATTATTTCCTTCACACATTAAGTTTCTGACTCACTGTTAGTCTCAGAAATCAGATCTGTTCCAGTGGAACTTCACAAGAATGAAGCAACCACTGGGAAGAAATACTTCCTCAATACACTCTGAAATCTACTGTGGTTAAAGATAAACATCAACCATTGCTTGCTCTCCCTTTCAATCTTTGCACAGATAGGCACTCCACAAGAGGCATGAGACTTCTACTTCAGGCTCCACCCAGGCAGGATAGTCTGAAGCTTCATCCCAACACTGGCCAGCTGACTTTAAATAGTGATTCCTTCCTCCACCTCTGCCCCTAAGAGGATCTTCTCAATTTGGCATTTCATCAGTAGGTATTTTATGCCTAATCTGCATGGTTATCCTAGATGAGAGGTGACAGATCTCCTCTAAAACTGACAATATGTGATTCTAGGGCATAATCTTGAGCCCACAGGAGTACTGCATGGGTGTCTGGTAACCTAAGAAAACTAGCA
>NW_021609902.1:0-3669 GCF_004785775.1 Grammomys surdaster | reverse complement strand
GTATAATCAATAGTCATCAGTCATAGTTAATAGTAAACCAGAAAAAATAAAGCAGAAATATCAATAGTCATCAGTCATAGATAATAGTAAGTCAGAAATAAATGAACAGAAATAATCAATATTCAGCATTCGTGGATAATAGAAAATCGGAAATAAATGATCATGAATAACCAATAGTCATCATTCATATTTAATAGGAAATCAGAAACAAATAAAGCTGAAATATCAATAGTCATCAGTCATAGATATTAGTAATTCAGAAATCAATGAACTCGAATAATCAATATTCACTGATCATAGATAATAGTAAATCAGAAATAAATGAACAGGAATAATCATTGTCCTCCATTCGTGGATAATAGTAACTCAAATATAAATAAACATGAAAAATCAACAGTAATCAATCATAATTCATGGGACATCAGAAATAAATAAACCTGAAATATCAATAGTCATCAGTCATAGCTAATAGCAAGTCAGAAACAAATGAACATGAATAATCAATATTGACCATTCGTAGATAATAGTAAATCAGAAGAAAATGAACACTAATAATCAATAGTCATGTGTCATAGTTCATAGTAAATCAGTAATATGTAAAGCTGAAATATCAATAGTCATCATTCATAGATAATAGTAAGTCAGAAATAAATGAACATGAACAATCAATATTCACCATTTGTGGAAAATAGTAAATGAGGTATAAATGAACATAAATAATCAGTATTCACTATTCGTGGATAATGTTAAAAATGAAAAAAATGAACATGAAAAATCGATAGTCAACATTCATATTTCATAGTAAATCAAAAACCTACAAAGCTGAAATATTAATAGTCATCAGTTATAGATAATAGTAAGTCAGAAATAAATGAACATGGATAGTCAATATTTACCATTCGTGGGTAATAGTAAATCAGAAGAAAAAGAACTTGAATAATCATTAGTCATCAGTCATAGTTCATGGTTAGTCAGAAATAAATAAACCTGAAGTAGTATCAATAGTCATCAGTCATAGATAATAGTAAGTCAGAAATAAATGAACATCATGAACAATAGACATCAGTCATAATTAATAGGAAATCAGAAAAAAAATGCTCAAAAATCAATAGTCATCAGTTATAGATAAGAGTAATGATCAGGAATGATCAATATTCACCATTCATGGGTAATAGTAAATCAAATATAATTGAACGTGAATAATCTTTAGTCATCCGTCATAGTTAATATTAACCAGAAAATAGTAAAGCTGAAATATAATTAGTCATCAGTCATAGATTATAGTAATTCAGAAATAACTGAACATGAATAATCAATATTCAGCTTTCGTGGATAATAGTAAATCAGAAATAAATGAACATGAATAATCAATAGTCATCAGTCATAGTTCATAGTAAATCAGAAACATATAAAGCTGAAATATCAATAGTCATCAGTAATAGAAAATAGTAAGTAAGAAATAAATGAACAGGAAAAATCAATATTCAGCATTCTTTGATAATAGTTAATCAGACATAAAGTAACATGAATAATCAATTGTAATCAGGGATATTCAATAGTAAACCAGAAATAAATGAAGCTGAAATATCAATAGTCATCAGTCATAGATAAGAGTAAGTCAGAAATAAATGAACATGAAGAATCAATATTCACCATTCGTGGTTAATGGCAAATCTGAAAATAATGAACATGAATCATCCATAGTCATCAGACATAATTAATAGGAAATCAGAAAAAAATAAAGCTGATATATCAATAGTTATCAGTCATAGATAATACGAATTCAGAAATAAGTGAACAGGAATAATCAATATTCACGATCTTGGATAAAAGTAAATCAGATAATAATGAACATGAATAATCAAAACCATCAGTCGTAGTTAATTGTAAAGCAGGAAAAAATAAGGCTGAAATCTTGATAGTCATCAGTCATAGCTAAGAGTAAGTCAGAAATAAATGAATATGAATCATCAATCGTCATCAGTCATACTTAATAGTAAATCAGAAATATGTAAATCTGAAATATCAATAGTCATCAATCATAGATAATAGTAAGTCAGAAATAAATGAACAGGAATAAACAATATTCACCATTCGTCGATAATAGTTAATCAGAAATAAATGAACATGAATAATCAATAGTCATCAGTCATAATTCTTGGGAAATCAGAAATCAGTAAAACTGAAGTATCAATACTCATCAGTCAAAGATAATAGTAAGTCAGAAATAATGAACATGAATAATCAATAGTCATCAGTATTAGCCCATGGATAAAAAGAAATAAATAAAACTGAAGTATCAATAGTCATCAGTCGAGTGACTCACCCCCTGTTGACTCTGACGCCAAATTTATTCTGTCACTAGGAAGCCGAAGGTTGGTCCTCTCAGAAGTCTCCACGGCAACCGCCCTAGCAACAGTCTAGCAATGGCGAGATTCTAATGCCCTGGGTTCTACAGGCCCTTCAGAGTTGAGGAGCGCAAAGGGTCTAGAGATAATGGAGATATGACAGAGCTGTCTGCCGAGCTGCGAACTGAAGAGCAAGGGAAAGGTAGTCCAGAAAGAGGCTCGGAGAAAAGCATCTCCGCTTGGAGGAAAATAAAGATTGTTAGGCCGAACTGAAAACAAACTCAAGGGAACTCGTTTTATAATGGGAATGGCGTTACTAGTCGCTGGAAAAAGGATCGGCCAAAATAAATGGCGTTGAGACAATTCTACTAAAAGAGGGGGAAAAACCATTAATTTTTTTTTTTCAAGATAGGGATTCTCTGTGTAGGACTAGCTGTCCTGAAACCCACATTGCAGACAAGGCTGGCCTCAAACTTAAAGATTTACCTGTCTCTGCTTCCCGTGTGCTGGGATTGGAGGCATGAAGGGGCAGGATTGTTCTTCCCATGAGTTCAAAGTCAGCCTAGTATACAGAGCAAGTTCCCAGGACAGACAAGGCAAAGCCACTGTAATCCAGCACTTGAGAGACTGAGACAGGAGGATGATCATGAGTTCCAGCTCTTAGTGGCAGGACAGAAGAAAGAAATATCAAAAAGTACAGAGAAGAAAAGAGATAATGGCAAAGTGGAGTGGTTGGAGCCCAGTGGGTAAAGTGGTGAAAACAAGAATATATATGTGAGTGTGTGTGTCTGTGTGTGTGTGTGTGTGTGTGTGTGTGAATGTATATTTTCTAATATATATATATTCTACAGCATACAAAAAAACCCCAAAAACAAAAACCAAAAAAAAATCTAAACAACAAAAAAAATAGTCATCAGTCATAGATAATAGTAAGTCAGAAATAAATGAACAGGAATAATCAATATTCACGATTCTTGGATAATAATAAGTAATTCTTTGATTTCTCTTCCGTTTGTTTATACTTTATTATTGGCTTTGTAATTTTTCTTCAAGTTTTCACTATTTTTCCTGAAATTTTCACTAGCTTTTTCCACAGTGTTTTCAATTTTATGAATTTTTTGCAAAGTAAATGTTCAATTTTATCAGGAGAAACTGTTTCAAATCACACTCCTGTTCAAATCAAATGTTCTCCTTATCAATTTTCTATTTTTTATGAATTTTAAAAGCAAATTTCTACTTGTTCATAACATTCTTTGATTTCTCTTCCGTTTGATTAGAGTTTATTATTGGCTTTGTAATTTTTCTTCAAGTTTTCACTATT
>NW_021609901.1:0-1615 GCF_004785775.1 Grammomys surdaster | reverse complement strand
AAGAAAGGAAGAAAGAGAGAAAGAGGAAGAAGGGAAGGAAGGAAGGAAGGAAAGAAGGAAGGAAGGAAGGAAGGAAGGAAGGAAGGAAGGAAGGAAGGAAGGAAGGAAGGAAAAGAAAGAAACTTAAAAAGAAATTAGCCAGTAGAGAAAGGCTTATGCGGATGTCACAGCCCACTGCCCCACTTCCCCTGCTAAGCTTCCTTGCCTCAGTCACTTTGCAACATCAGTTTTTTTGTCTGCTTGAGTTTGTTGTTTGTTTTTGTTTGTTTCTTGAGACAATCTCATGTTCCCAGGCTGGCTTCTAACAGCTATATATCCAAAAATGATCTTGAAACTCTAATCCTCCAGCCTCTACCTCCCTAGTGCTAGAATTACAGGTATGTAATGCTACAGCAGTCTTATGAGGAGCTGGAGATAAAACCCAGGATCTTGTGAATGCTAGGCAAGTGCCCTCTACTAATAACTAAACTATCTACCCTCTTCTTTTTTTTTTTTTTTTGATCACAAATTTAATTTATTAATTGTATACTGCAGGGAATATGCAATCAGAAACCATATAATTTCTTTGTGCATGTGAGAAGTTTAATGATTTAAAAGGATCAGACTCAAACCCTTAGTCTCATTAGCGTCACACTCCAACCGAACCGCATTAACCTGCCCAGATGGCTCAATAAGAAAGAGTGAAAACTAAAGGACTAAGACCAAAGAACGAACGGCTGTAGTTCCCACCTTAAGGTTTCAGAATGATGAAGGTTTATGAAATTCCCACATTCTGAAAAATGACCTCTTACATACCTCACCTCACAATCACAAAACTAGTCATCTGGAATGACTCTAATCTGAGGATATAATAATCAATTACTACAACGAATATTCATTCTGTGGTGTACATAGATATCTGGAATAATAGCTATACAAAACAGAATTCAGTGAAAAGTAACACTTTAAATATCTCCATAGCAAAAAAAGATGCTGGGGAAGCTTCTCAGCAGTCACTGTTTAAGTTTTAAAATGTACACTGGAATATAAAGTCAATTTATCTTTTCTGGAAGCTTGCAAGCCTTATTAAAGAAAGATGATGAATGGGCCAGCAAGAGCGGTAGTCAACTGCAATTCCACCTAAGACAGGTACGATTCAAACTGTTAAGACATTCCAGAATTCAGTACGCTGATGCTTCAAATGGCCATGTTAAAAAACAAAACACAAAAACGCTTGCATATAGTTTGCTGGGATTTCATACTAACCATTAGAGGAGGTAGTGATGTATTGTGTTGGAACTTGAAGGGCAATGTCAGCATTAACTGTAAACAATTCTGAAACATTGTATGAACTTTTCAGAACACATTTAGTGACAAGGAATTAATTAGATTTCATAGAAAATTAGAATTAGAAAAGCAAAAAATAGAAATATTTAGTAAATTTACTCAAAGGAAGTTTAAATGTTACAGAAATGAAAAATATTAGAACTCTATATACAATAAAGTTAATATAAATTAGCCAACTCCATGGACATTTCCAGTTAAACATTCATACAAATACATATTCACCTTTTTTCTTTATATAAGAATAATACATACATACAAACACAACATGAAGATTCTGGCCAAAAAAAAA
>NW_021609900.1:0-1317 GCF_004785775.1 Grammomys surdaster | reverse complement strand
CTTATCCCTCTCCTGTTCTCTCTCCCTCTTCCTCTCCCTCTCTCCCTCCACCCTCTCTTTCTCTCTGTCTCTTTCTCTCTTTCTGTGGGTGTGCATTTATTCTGAGCTTCACATGTTTTGTATTTGATGGTGTAGTATTAGTCATTGCCTGTCTCCTGTCTCCTTGAGTGTAGTTTCCCTTTTTTGGGTTGGAGTTTTGCTTCTAGTAATTTCTGTAGTACTGGATGTGTGGACACATATTATTTCAATTTGGATTTTTCTTGAAAGACTTTGTTTTCTTCATCTATGGTAATTGAGAGCTTTGTTGTGTATAGTAGTCTACATTGGCTACCATGATTTTTAGAGCTTGCAATATATCTGTTCAGACCCTTGAAGTTTTAAGGGCCTATTTTGGGAATTTTGGTATAATTCTGATAAGTTTGCCTATGTGTATTACCTTTCCCCTTTAACTATCCCTATCTTAATAACATTTCAATGTTCTGTAGAATTACTATTTTGTTTGCTATGCAGTGGGAGGAGTTTCTTTTCTGGTGCTGTTCAATTGATGTCCAATAAGCTTCTTACGTGTTTATAGGCATATTTTTCATTAGTTTGGGAAAGTTTTCTTCCATGATTTCATTAAAAATAATTTCTGTTCCTTGGACTAGAACTCTTCTCATTCAATCTATTCCTATGATTCTTAGGTTAAACCTTTTCATTGTATCTCAGATATCCTGGATATATCATGTCAGGACTTTTAAAATATATTATTTTCTTTCTTTGATGTATTATAACATGTATCCTCAATGGTTAGCATTTACTGGAGGCACTTTCATTCAAAAGTACTATCTAATTACTAAAACAGTGTATTTCTATTTCACAGTGTATGCCTAAGGAACTTTATGAAATAACACATTCTGTCATTCTTTAGCTGCAATCCTGTTTTACAGAGTTTTTGCCATTATTGTGCCATGATTCTAAACAATTTTAACTGTAGCATAATTTTTCTTAATACAAAAGTATTTTCAGTATAGTCCATATTAATTGAAAAGTACAATGAGGATTTGAAATCTCTCTGTGAACTACACCTTCATATGGAATTTCTGAAATTTCTGTACATTTGCCTCATTGGCATGGAGCCTTAAATGTGAAAATCTTAGCAGAAAGAATGAGAAATAAAAGTAAAAAAATAACCCTATGGAATATTCCAATTAATCATTGAGGCACAATTTGAATTCTTTCTTATTAGTACCTTTTGAAGAATGATAATAAATCATATGGGTGAGTTTACCAGATAAGCACAATATTTCCCTTTGAGTTGTGCAGTATATTCTTCAT
>NW_021609899.1:0-4429 GCF_004785775.1 Grammomys surdaster | reverse complement strand
TCCTGAATGTTTTTGTTTAATTCCTTCTTTGTGTTTTCTTCCATTTCTTTAAGGGATTTCTGTGATTCCTCTTTAAGGGCTTCTATCTGTTTACTTGTACTCTCCTGTATTTCTTTAAGGGAGTTACTTAATTCCTTCTTATAATCCTCTATCATCATCATGAGAAATGATTTTAATTCTGAATCCTGCTTTTCAGGTGTGATGGGGTGTTCAGGGCTTGCTATATTGGGAGAATTGGGCACTGATGATGCCAAGAAACTTTGGTTTCCGTTGCTTATGTTCTTGTGCTTGCCTTTCGCCATCTGGTTAACTCTAGTGGTACCTGCCCTCACTGTGTAAAACTGGAGTCTGTATTTCCAGTTATCTTGCTTATTGCAGAGCTCCTCAGAGTCCAGAGGTCTCTGTGGTCTTATGCTCCTAATCTCCTGGGTGGAATAACTCCTGGGACTCAGGCCACCTCTTGGATCTGGAAATCCTTCTGCTCTGAGTGCAGTGGGTCCTCGATGACTCAGGATTCAGTTTCAGCTGCTCTGAGTGCAGTGGCTCCAGCTGCTCTGAGTGCAGTGGCTCCTGGATGACTCAGGATTCAGTTTCTCAACAGGACAGGAGCAGACCGACTCTGTGTCAGCTGCTCTGAATGCAGTGGCTCCTGGATGACTCAGGATTCAGTTTCTCCACAGGACAGGAGCAGACCAACTCTGTGTCTGCTCCAGCCCAGAGGACCAGGCAGGGGCAGAAGGGAAGTGGAATTCCGGAGGGGCGGGGTTTGGGTAGCTGCTGTGCCCTGGATGTCCCTGGCTCCCCGATCTATCTCTGGGGTTTAGGGAGTGAGATGGAGTTCTTACCAGCTGCTCTGAGTGCAGTGGCTCCTGGATGACTCAGGATTCAGTTTCTCAACAGGACGGGAGCAGACCGACTCTGTGTCTGCTCCAGCCCAGAGGACCAGGCAGGGGCAGAAGGGAAGTGGAATTCCGGAGGGGCGGGGTTTGGGTAGCTGCTGTGCCCTGGATGTCCCTGGCTCCCCGATCTATCTCTGGTGTTTAGGGAGTGAGATGGAGATCTTACCAGCTGTTCTGAGTGCAGTGGCTCCTGGATGACTCAGGATTCAGTTTCTCAACAGGACGGGAGCAGACCGACTCTGTGTCTGCTCCAGCCCAGTGGACCAGGCAGGGGCAGAAGGGTCATTTGTTATTTTTATTTTTATTAATTTTAATTTTTATTGGATATTTTATTTACATTTCAGATGTTATCCCCTTACCCCATTTCTTCTCACTCCCTGCCCAGGAACCTCCTATCCAATCCCCCCTCCTCCTGCTTCTATGAGGATATGTCCTCAACTACCCCCCACTTCCACCTCCCACCCTCGAATTCCCCCATACTCAGCGTCCAGCCTTCATGAGACCAAGGATCTCCTCTCCCACTGATGCCAGACAAGGCCAGCCTCCCCTATATATACAGCTGGAGCCGTGGGTCCCTCCCTATGTGCTCCCAGACTGGTGGTTTAGACTCTGGGAGCTCTGGTTGTTTGGTATTGTTGCTCTCCTCATGGGGCCACAAACCCTTTCAGCTCCTTCAGTTTTCTCTTTGACTCCTCCATTGGGAACCCCTTGACGGCTCAGCCATTAAAGGCTAGGCTCACAAACAAAAATATAAGAACAAAAATGTTAATGTGATAAATTCCAGTTAATCAAAGATGTCTTTAACAGGCCTACTTTTGTCTTCTGGTCTAGGAACTTTATTTAACCCTAGTTCATGGAAGTTCTTTCCACTTGTTTGTTTTTTCTCTTAAGAGATTTGTGGTCATTTACTTTTCCTTCTTCAGTTGGGAAGTCTCTCCATCCTGTACTGAAATGTTTTGTGATTTTTGTGAAAACTCATCAGATATGCTTTTGTGGTTCTATTTTTGGATCAATTTTATTGATCTTTACAGATAAATAGCTCCATTTTATTCATTTTATTTATTGTTTTCGTATTTCCAGTTTCATTTATTTATGTTCTTATTCTTGTAGTCCCCTACTTTCACTTGTCTTGTGTTTATTTTATAATTCTTTTCCCACAATAAGTTCCTAAGGCTGTGGTTGAAATTATTGATTTGAACATTTTGCTTTTAGCTCATTGCATTAGTTACTTGTTGCTTTGACAAAATAGCCAACAAAAGCTTATTAAAGAAAAAAGGCTTTACAGTGGGTCACAGTTCAAGGGTGCAGTCCATCATAAGGGGATGGCCTGGTGTCAAAAGTAGTGGCACAACTGAGAGGAATCTTGTCACATAGTTTGCACAGCCAGGAAGCAGAGAGGCGGACACAGAGAAAGAGAGACAGAGACTAGGAGACAGAGACAGACTTAGACAAAGACATAAAGATATAGTGACATGGAAAGAGACAGAGTGAGTCAGAGACAGACAGAGACAGACAGAGACACAGAAACAGAGACTGAGACAGACAGATAGAGACAGAGTGGGTAAGAGAGAGACAGAGAGTGTGCCTGGTATTCAACTTGATTACTCAGTTACTCCCTTTTTATTCAGCACAAAGCGCTTAATAGAATGACCACCCAAATCTCAAATTCAAGGCATGTCTGCTTTTTTGAGTTAAACCTCTTGAAAATTCCTTCATAGACAATGGGCTGGACATATGTATAAGTGACTCCAAATACAGCCAAGTTCACAACAGAGAGCATCACACTGTTGAGCATAACTGAGACTATAAATGTACGCACAATACCTTGGTTTTTCACAACATTTTTATACTCATTAATTGTGTATATTTATTCTTATTTGTGTCTTCCTCTTTAACTGTTATATTATTTGAGACTTTATGGTTTTAATGTTCAAATATCTGGAGATGTTTCTTCTATCTACTAGTCATGTATAAATGTCCAGTGTTGACAGTTCTTTAATTCCTTCAATCTAGTAGCATGCTACTATTTATAAAGTATCTTTATGTTGGCAAATATATATCTGCATCTTATTCAAGATATGGTTTCTGTGTAGCCCTAGCTATCCTGGAACTTGCTTTGTAGACCAAGCTAGAGATCTACTTGTCTCTGTGCCCTAAGTTCTGTGCATGTACTAGCACACACAGTTTACTAAGATCTATCTTATATACAGTCCATGTTTAAAACTTCTGAAGATGGTGATGGGGAGATGGTTAACTAGTTAACTGTACTTGCTGCTCTAGTAGAAAACTTGAGTCCCATTCCCAGCACCTCCACCTCGGGATGAAGAACTGCCAGGATATCCAGCTGCAGAGAATTGAATACTCTTTTCTGGCCTCTGCAGGCAACTACTCTCATGTTCATATGTATACACACAGACACATGATGTGCATACATAGAATGTACAGAAATAAATAACAAAAATCCACTTTTAAAATGACTAAGCTTTGTGGGAAACTTTTGTAATTATGGCTTGATGTGGTGGCATTCACCTACAGCCTGAGATTTGAAAGGCTGAGCTAACATACTGTGGACTTATCTCAGAATCTAAGGGATTGGGATTCGGCTCAGTGTGATTACCCTTGTATAGAACTCCAAGGTTCTTAGGTAAGTCATTAGCCCCACAAAAACCAAACTAGGAAGGGCTTGAGCATCACTCTACTTTATCTGACCCTTAACTATGTCATGTAAGTGAATTTTGAGTGGTGGGCTTCATCTCATATAATACCAAGTATTCATTTTCTATTTAAATTTATCATAAAATAAAACACTATAACACTTCAAATTGTTCCTTTAAGTTTGAGACCTTATGTCTACCAAACCAAATTTCTGTTAATTAAAGACTACAATGTTGCTCAGTAGATCATCTGAAATAGTAGATATTTTTCTGAGTTTTGAAACAGAGAAAATGATGCTATCAAACAATGTTTTGTCATTCCATTGATCTACAAAAATAGAATTAAAATATACTTCATGATGCATCTATTTAATGCTTTTTAGTATTTCATTTTAAAAGTTGACTGATGGGCTTAGGTAAGTGGCTCAGTAAGTAAAATGAATGCTTCTCAAGGACGAGGACCTGGGACCAACCCTTACCATGTAACTTCCAGGTACTTTGCTGTCAGTCTAGAACTGGAGTATCTGGATGAGGGCAGCAAGATTTCTTGGCCTTGGTGACCAGAAAGTCTAATAAAATCAATGAGCTCCAGGTCCATTGAGAAACTATTTCCGAAAATAAAGTAGAGAAAGGATTGATAAAGACACCAGATGTCAAGGTCGGCACCCCTAAAGTTGTGCTCATTTTAAGAGACAAGTTGAAGCTAGCAAGATAGCTTAGCAAGTTAAGATGCTTGCTTCCAAGCCTGACAGCCTAATATTAATCTCCACATAGTAGAGAATAGGCTCCTGCAGGTTGTCCTCTGGTGTCCATTAGTTTATTATGACATATGCATTCACAGAGAGAAAGAGAGGGGGGGGAGAGAGAGAGAGAGAG
>NW_021609898.1:0-1290 GCF_004785775.1 Grammomys surdaster | reverse complement strand
AGAGAGAGAGAGAGAGAGAGAGAGAGAGAGAGAGAGAGAGAGAGAGAGAAACACAGGAGTGAATAATTTTGTTAAAAAATAAAGAATATCAAATGCTCTTACAAGCTTAGCCAACTGTTCAGTCTGTAGAAGTTATGATATTGGGTAAGTCATCTTACTATTACAACAGAAACATAACTGTAGAAACATAAATGGAGAAGGAGCTATCATCTTCTGAAGTGCAAACATCCATAGAGGCAGGGTCGGAGAAAGCACTCTCATGTTATCACAGGCTGCCAGTGGTAAAATGCTGAAAAAAATCTGAAGTAGCTAGCTATCAGAAAAGTAAATACAAAACTGTACTCAACAGCTGTTTATTTTGTTTGGGGGATGAGGTACATGTGTGGAGGTCTGAAGCCAACATTCAAAACACTTCTTTGTTTATACTACTTGAAGTCCAAAGATCAAATCAAGTTGTCCTCTTCCTGAGCTTCTTCCAGCCTTTCCCTAATTCAACCATAGAGGTCCCCAACTTCAGTCTATTGGTTGGGTGTGAGCACCTGTGGCTAGGTAATCTTTCTAACAACATTGGCTTTGGGAATCTTCATCTCTTCTTTAGTGAGCTTGTTGAACAATTAACCCTAGTTAATCCCAGACTCAGCCAGCATTTGGGCTGATCTTCATTCACCTTTTTTACTGAACCTCCTTGAAAACTAGATGTGAAGCCCATGCTCTGCTTGGTGTATCTGTGATCTGATCTCACACTCATGATCTTGAAAATTAGGAGCTATAGACTATTTAGCAGATATCTTTCTCTAGCTGTTACAGCATATGAATTTTTCTAGTTAGCAATTTAACTGTTCATCTTTCAATCTTAGCTCAGAGGTCATGCTTTTGCTTAGTTCTTTCTGAGTTATGGCGAACATTTAGTGACTTCATATCTTTGCTGTATTTTCTCTTTTTGTTATTTGTTTTTGGAAACGAAACCTAGCTAAATGTTACATTTAGGTGAACCCTGCTTTATTCATATCTGGTCTAGAATAGCTATGATACATTTGTGATATTTTATAGGTAGAGTATATTTAAACGTGTATTATATCCTGTGGTATCACCACATAATCAGAGCCATATACATAGTCTAATGTGAACTCTAGTGACAACTAAATTAAATCTATCTTATTATTTTTTCTTCTGTTGTCTGTGATGACTAAAGAGAAGCTATAGAAAAATGACATAAAATAAGGAAATTTAGACTATAGTAGAAAATGTAGAGTAAGCAAACACTGAAAAAGATGTGGTGGTACCAGTATT
>NW_021609897.1:0-2981 GCF_004785775.1 Grammomys surdaster | reverse complement strand
AAGGTGTGCACCAACACTGCTCAGCTTCCTTAATATCTCTTAACATCTATGAACTGAATTCTCAAATAAAAAGGGATTGACTATCAGACTGTAAACAGGACCCTGGATTTTGCTGCATACTGGAACTGTATTTCAGTGACAAAGACACCACCTCAGAGTAAAAAGCTGAAAAAAAATTAACAAACCAGTGGTCCCAAGAAGCAAGCTGAAGTAGCCACTCTAAAATTGAATAAATTTGACTTTCAACCGAAAGTTATCAAAAAAGATGAGGATGGAGGCTTCATACTGGTCAAAGGAAAAATCTGCCAAGATGAACTCTCAGTTCTTAACATCTATGCTCCAAATAAATGCAAGGACACCCACATTCATAAAAGAAATTTTACTAACATTCAAAGCACACGTTTTACCTCACACAATAATAGCGGGAGACTTCAACACCACACTCTCATCCCTAGATAGATCATGGAAACAGAACATAAACAGAGACACAGCGAAACTAACACAAGTTATGGACCAGAAGGGATTTAACAGATTCTATATATAACATATATATATATATACAACAAAAGAAAAGAATATAGCTTCTTTTCAGTGTCTTATTGTTCCTTCTCCAAAACTGACCACATAATTGGACACAAAACAGGCCTCAACAGATACAAGAGGATTGAAATAATCCTGTGTATCCTACCAGATTACCATGGCTAAGGCTGTTCTTCAATAACAACAAAAAGAACAGAAAGCCCAGATACACATGGTAGCTGAATAATGCTCTCTTCAACGAGCATTGTTAACTTGATCAAGGAAGAAATAAAGAAATTATAGCCTTTTTGTAGAGTTTAATGTAAACTCTACAAAGTTTACATTAAACATACATACCAATGGAACAACATACCAAAACTTATGGACAACAGTGAATGCAGTGCTAAGAGGAAAACCCATAGCTCTGAGTGTCTCCAAAAGAAACTGCAGGGAGCATACAGTAGCAGTTTGACATCACACCTGAAAGCTCTAGAACAAAAAGAAGCATATACCCCTAAGACGAGTAGATGGCAGGAAATAATCAAAGTGAGGCCTGAAATCAACCAGGTAGAAAAAGAGCTATACATATAATCTACAAAAGCAGGAGCTCGTTCCTTAAGAAAACCAATATAGATAAACCCTTAGCCAGATTAACCAGAGGGATAGTCTGTATTCAAATACTGTCTGTTAGTCAGACACTTTTCAAATTAACAAAATCAGAAATGAAAAAGGAGGCATAACAACAGAAACCAAGGAAATTCAAAACATCACAAGATCCTACTACAAAAGCGTATACTCAACAAACCTGGAAAATCTGAATGAAATGGACAATTTTCTAGACACATACCAGGTACCAAAGTTAAATCAGGAACAGATAAAGAATCTAAACAGTCCCACAACCCCTAAAAAAATAGAAGCAGTCATTAAAAGTTTCCCAATCCAAAAATAAACAAATAACTAAATAAATAAATGCCCAGGACCAGATGGGTTTTGTACAGAATTCAATCAGACCTTCAATGAAGATCTAATACCAATAGTCTTCCAACTATTCCACAACATAGAAATAGAAGGAAATATATTCAATTCATTCTATGAAGCCACAATTATGCTTATACCTAAATAACAGAAAGACCCAACAAAGAGAACTTCAGACCAGTTTGCCTTATGAATATTGATATGAAAATACTCAATAAAATTCTCTCAATCTGAATCCAAGAAAACATCAAAATGATCATCCATCATGATCAAGCAGACTTCATCCCAAGGATGCAGGGACGGTTCAGTTTACCAAAATCCATCAATGTAATCCCCTATATAAATAAGGTCAGAGGGGGAAAAAAATGATCATCTCATTAGATGCTGAGAAAGCATTTGACAAATTTCAACACTTTTTCCTGTTAAAAGTCTTGGGAAAAATCAAGAATTCAAGGCCCATAGCTATACAGAGTAAAGCAATATATGTCAAACCAATAGCCAATATCAAACTAAATGAAGGGAAACTTGATGCAATCCCATTAAAATTGGGGACTAGACACTATTTAAAATAGTACTTGAATTTCTAGCCAGAGCAATTAGACAATAAAAAAAGGTCAATGGGATACAAATTGGAAAAGATGAAGTAAAAATATCACTAGTTTCAGATGACATGATAGTATACTTAAGTGACCCCATAAATTCTACCAGATAATTCCTAAACCTGATAAACAACTTGAGCAAAATGGATGGATATAAAATTAACTCAATAAAATCAGTATCACTCCTCAGGTCAAAGGCTAAGAAAATAATTAGTGAAATGACACCCATCACTGTGACAAATAACCTTCATGTGACTCTAACCAATCAAGTGAAAGATCTGTGTGACAAGAACTTCAAGTCTCTGATGAAAGAAATGGAAGTCTCAGAAGAAGCAAAGATCTCTCAAGCTCATGGATTGGCAGAATTAATATAGTAAAAATGGCCATCTTACTGAAAGCAATCTGCAGATTCAGTGAAATCCCTATCAAAAATCCAACTCAATTCTTCATAGAGTTAAAGAGAGCAATTTGCAAATTCATTTAGAATAACAAAAAACCCAGGATAGCTACAACTATTCTCAACAACAAAAGAAAATCTGGGGGAATCACCATCCATGATCTAAAGCTATATTACAGATAAATAGTGATAAAAATTGTATGGAATTGGTACAAAGACAGAAATGTAGATCAATGGAATAGAATTGAAGACCCAGAAAGAAATCTACACACCTGTGGTCACTTGATCTTTGACAAAGAAACTAAAACTATCCAGTGGAAAAGAGCATTTTCAACAAATGGTGCTGGTTCAACTGGCGGTCAGCATGTAGAAGAATGCCAATCAATCCATTCTTATCTCCTTGTAGAAAGCTCAAGTCCAAGATGATCAAGAACCTTGCCATAAAAAAAAAAAATACACTGACACTGATAGAGAAGAAAGTGAGGAAGTGC
>NW_021609896.1:0-2191 GCF_004785775.1 Grammomys surdaster | reverse complement strand
CTCTCTCTCTCTCTCTCTCTCTCTCTCTCTCTCTCTCTCTCTCTCTCAAACAAAAACAAAAAAAACAAAACCCTAAAAAAAAAAAATCAGCCAGGGACACACCTGTAATTCCAGTACTCATGAGGCAAAGGCAGGAGTATCATGAGGTTGAGAGCAGTTTGAACTACACAGTGAGCTCCAAGCCAGGCTGGGGTATGCAGTGAGGCCCATCAGTTACTGAATTATAGCTCTGGCTTTGGCAGTGCTGGTACCAAAAGAAAGGCTACAGGAATCATGGGAATTCCCAAGATAGCCCAGGCAGGGAGAGAAACCTGGGGAAAAGTGATTTCAAGTAACTGAAAACCAACCAAGATGAAGGCTTAGGGGAGCCTCTCCATCAAAATCTTCACATTTCTATACCTTTCGTGGTCCTTAAAATGAAATTACAAGGAAACACCCAAAGTAGAGCTTAGCTACTATGGTCAATGAGTTCTGACACTTCCCCTACGTGTAAAGCAGACACGTGCCCACTCCCTGTGTTCTTTGAATTCTGAGGAGGTGTTTCCCACAAAGTTATAATACAATAACACCACTGCTGTGACATGAAAACAAATCGTACCTTCAGTTGTAGCTCACTGGAACTGGACATGATTGGGAATTCAACCTTAATCCTTCCATTTTGGGGAATAGTATAATTTATGATCTGGATATAATCCATTTCCTGATCACTTTGACTCCCGGGCTCGTTCTTTTTCCTCTGGGTAACTACTGTGACCAAATTATTTTCTATTTCTTCAGGAGTTAGTTGATTGCCATCAGAGCGGCTGACCTTCACCTAATTGTTAAAACGAAATATTTTAAGGCAGGTAATAGGAAAAACAAGAGTTAAGCCCAGTCGAATGTAGTCTGTCTGTACCGTTCTGATAATGCTGGACTTTTGACAGTTATTGGTAGCACCCCAATCCACATTTAGTAACCCTTCTCCAGGAAGCATCTGGTGCCGTGATCACTGCCACCTTAGTCACATGGCTTCCTTGCCTGGCACAACTCTTTTGTGTTATAGCCCTCCTTTTGTTCTACTGTAATGGCAGGAGTGACAATATTCTAAATACACCCTTGTATCCTGAACTTTAGTTATCAGAGTATTAAAATATGAAACACAAGTCACTGGAGTGCTCCCCTTCCCCCAGGAATCTCATGCTGAAAGAAAAAAAAAGGTCTGCATCAGCCAGGGGGGGAATTTTTCTCCCAGAGTTCCAGCTTTCTAGATACCATATAGGAGGAACAACAATGGTCTGTTGGCGGCTCTGTGCTTTGCCTTGCTACTGTTCAGAGGTGCCTAAAGAGAGCACCCCCCCCTTTAAGTTACTATAGAGTTTATTACTAAGTTTAAAAAGTTTCCTCTGAAACCTATCTAAGGGGAAAAGTGGAAAGATCCTAAAGGAAAAAATTCTAGTAAGGGAAAACCTGTGGAGCTCGACAGGTGATGGATGTTTAGCCTGATAATTACTCCTAATGGGCATGCATGAAAACAGTCTCTGTTGAAAGCTAGCCTCTCTTTAAGCCTTCACTTTATGACTCCAACAACGAGCCTGGAGGAACTGGATCTCTGGATCTCATTGTGACTCTTCCCCACTGTGGCTGCCCTAAATAAATCTCTGTTCTGGTTTTCATCATTAGTTTGACTTCTTTAATCAGCTTACTGAGGGACAAGTGGACAAACATAGCTCCCTGGGTCACTCTGACTCCCTGTCAGTTCCTTGTTCCTTTTCCTTCTTCAAACTTTCCAACACTCAGCTGGCTTAGCTGCATAGTTCTTTGTGTTTACACTCCAAATTCAAAAAACCCATCCTCGACTTATCCTGGAGCTCCATTTGAGGAATTCCCTACCTGATAGACAATCACTTCAAATTCAGCACATTAGTACCTAGCAGCCATCAAATTTACTAACCACCACAATCCTGACAGACTGACAATCTCAATTTGCCCAACAACCTCCACTCCCTCAACTCATCATTCAGTGAGTACCAAGACCCATATTTCTCTGTGCTTCCTCTCCACCCCCACAGCCACCACCATAGGATGCTGCCTAGTCCCACCCCTGGCTGCTGCTGCTCTCTTCTCTCAGCCCTGTAACAGTCCCCTCAAACCCTACTTTCACGGCATCACACACACACACAAACCCTCAACACACACAAACCCTCACACACAC
>NW_021609895.1:0-1417 GCF_004785775.1 Grammomys surdaster | reverse complement strand
GAAGGACTGAATGTTGAGCCCCAGTGTCCACCAAGTACTGGGTGGGCTTCCCCTCCACTATCAGGGTTACCTTGGGCTCGGGAAGGGGGGCCCAAGCCCTATCCTCCCTAGTCACTGTCCTCACCCAGGATCAGTATTTTGTGGCGTGGGGGTTACTCTTGGACTCAGAGGGGCCCATTCTCCGTTCTCTTCAGACAATCTCTTGCCCAGTGCCCTCTCTCTTTGCAATAGGCACACTGATCCTTATCCAAAGGCCTCCTTCAGTTGCCCAGTACTCTCTCACCTGGCTCTTGTCCTTCTCTAACTACTGTGGCCAAAATTCTAGTCAAGGTTTTTTCCTGTCTTTTTTCTTTCATTAGTTCCCTAGCTTCCTGCTCTTTTTGCTTTCTCTCTTCTCTCTCTTCCTCAGTCTCTCTGTTATAGAACACCTTTACAGCTACCTGCACCAAATCTCTCAAAGACTTGTACTGTAATCCATCTAACTTCTGCATCTTTTTCTTAATATCACTGGCAGATTGGTCAATAAAGGCTACTGTCACTGTTGTCTTATGTTCATCAGACATCGGGTCATAGGGTCTAAACTGGTAAAATGCCTCCATCAGCCGTTCTAGGAAGGCTGATGGGGAATCGGTAGGCCTTTGGACTGTTTCTCTTACCTTGGCCAAATTACTGGGGCACAGTGCAGCCTTTCAGAAACCTGCCATCAGAGATTGGTGATAAACTTTCAACTGCTCCCTACCATTTGGTGTGCTGACATCCCAATCTGTTCTGGTCAGTGGGAAGGCTGCATCTATCTCATTTTGCAGGAGTGTAGGTCTTCCACCTGTCCCAGGGATGTTCCTTCTGGCTTCCAAGAGGATACACTGTCTTTCCTCAGTAGTAAAGGTTATCTGTAAGAGCTGCTGACAATCACCCCAAGTGGGTTGGTGTGAAAAGAGGAGAGAATCAATCAGGCCGACCAGAGCCTGAGGGTCCTCAGAAAAAGAAGAGTTATGAGTCCTCCAGTTATAGAGATCTGCCAACAAAAAGGGCCAATACTGGAAAAGCTGGTTGCCCTGATCATCAGGAGGTCCATAGGCCTGCAGAGGCAAGACAGTGACTTCAGGGTCACCACCCACGTACTCCAAATTTCGGCAGCAGGACCCTCTTGGCTCTCTTCTGAGCTGAGGTTTCTACCAGGACTGTGCTCCCCTGCACCTCCGAGCCTGAACTCCCCTGCACCACTGCTGGGGTGGGGAGTGCTGGTGGGTAAGGGGGAGGAGGATCTAATAAAAGGTGGACAGCATCTGAGGTTGGTAATATCTTCTTTTCTCTCTTAGGACGTGGGGCTTTCTTCTCCTCATCACTGTCTTTGAGCACAAGCACCTCTGTCTTCAGTGGGCTTGGAAGTGAAACAAACGGGCAGACCCACGGGGGG
>NW_021609894.1:0-4657 GCF_004785775.1 Grammomys surdaster | reverse complement strand
ATCCTTCTCCCTGTCTCTCTCCTTCTCTTTCTCTAATGTTTTTTTTTATGCTTACAAAATTCATGCTAAAAGGTTTGTAAGCACCTGATAGCAAAAAGCTAAATTGTTGTTTTTTGTTTTTTCGTTTTTGTAGGTAGATTTAGCTGGGGGAGGGGGGGCTGTCTGTAGAAAACTTAACTGCACTGTTAGGCAGCAGTGGCCGAAAGACAAACTCCAGGGCCAAAATCTGGGAACTTGGAGCCCAGAACACAACAATGCCTCTCAGGCATGGTGACCTTTCACAAACCGTGGAACTTTCCAAGTGCCCAGGCTGTTTTCCTGTGCGTGTGGAATCAGCTCGGTGACTTAGCTGTTAGGAATGCTGAGTAGAGCCATTAATTTGTTGCTACAGAATGTTTTTAAAATATAAAACCCCTGTATCTGATCGAGCAGTTGGCAAAACATTTTGTGATCTGATATATGTCCCTGGATAGCAGTTTTGTAAGGGACCAGATAAATACTTCTGACACTGCTGTCCCTGTGATGCCACCACGAGATAATGCAACCTGAGTGTTATTTCAGGGTGGCATTTCCCAGCAGAGCAGCCAGAACATGAAGCGTTTCTATGGCAGCATCTGAAGCTGAAGCCAACTGCAGCTTACAAGGCTTGAGGAGCCCTCTGGGTCCCAAACTGGAACCCGTGGATTTGTATGGCTCTTTGGCTGGTTTCTTCTAACTCTCAGGCTTATTAATCTAGCAAAGACATTTCTTTTATATATTAGTTTATAAGTAACAGAGAAGAAAAGTCTCCTGATAGTTTTTGAATGCACTGAAAACTAACCAGAACACAGCCGAATAGGAAAACAAGCCAGCCCAAATCTTCAATTATGGGTTCTGAGAATTGTGACAACCTTTCATTTCTCAAGTGTCTAGAAGTCAGTTATATATGACAGAGTTTCTTTGCACAGAGAAAAAGAATTTATTTCAGTCACACAAACTCAGTAAATGCTAAGCCCTTAAATCATAACTGACGGTATGAAAGAGTTCCTTTCATACCTCCTGTATTTGTGGATTTTAAGTGTTGCCTGTTTCTTTGATAGATAAATAATATTCATAGGCCAGCTGGTGCATGCCTTTGATCCTAGGACTTGGGAAACACTGGAAGGTGGATATTTATGAGTTTGAGGCCAGCTTCATCTACATAGTAAGTTCCAGGCCAGCCTGGGCTACATAGTGAGGCACTCTGTCTCAGTAACTTATTTTATATGTTAATCTTGTTATACATTATTATATATTTATAATAATAATAATTATGCACTGAATTGGGTGTTTTTGAGATGGTCTTATTTAGACCAAGATGGCCTTAAAATCAAAATATCTCTGACGTGGATCTTGAAGTCCTGATCCTCCTGCCTCACCCTGTCAAGTCCTGGGATTGTGGGCATGTGCTACCATGCCTAGCTCAGATTTTCAGAACTGAATATCTTTTTGTTTTGTCTTTTTAGAATTGTATATTTTCATTCATAAAATTTCTCTGTCCAGCTTTGGATAATGCTTTTTAATGAATAAATTTCTAAGAGGGATCTTATGAGACCAAACTTATAATCACTTCAATGTCTCTTTAAATTCCTTTTAAAATTTGTTTTTTCATAGAACTATGCCACTTATTTTAGCAGCAGTGTGTGTGATATTTCACTTTCAACAAAATTGTCAGTGTTGCAATTTTCATTTTTGGTGAAGCCAGGAATCCTTAAACTCCATCCCTCTCTGTTCAGGCATGTCTTCATATAGGTTATGTGTGTGTGTGTGTGTGTGTGTGTGTGTGTGTGTGTGTGTAGCCTGACATCTTAGAAGTCAATCTGTAGCAGAGATTAGCCTCAAACTCACAGAGATCCACCTCCTTCTGCCTCCCAAGTTCTGGGATCAAAAGTGTGTAACACCACCATGCTATGTCTTCATATAGTTGGTGCAGCTTCAGAAGGGGCAGTAATTTGTCACTACTCCGAGCACATTCCATTGTCAACAGTACTGTTTTCTACTGTGCTGTACTGTAAACACTTAAATTAGGCTGCAGACCTGCTGTAACCTAAGATCAAGCATCTTTTACAAAGTTCATTTGCAATTCAATCAGAGCTGGGCTGTGCTTTCTTTCACACACTTGATGCCAAAATCCACAGAGAAGTGAGTGAGTGACCAGCAAATGGTTCCCTACCAAATGGAGCTGAGCTCGGAACTGCATTCAGACACAGAAGCCCTCAACTTTATTAACGTTATGGTGCTATTGCAACACCAGGGCCTTGGGAAAGCCGAGGCGGCAGTCTCCACTGTGCTTTAGGAATCTTCAGAAATGGGAGAGCAACCAGATACCCCAGCGCAAGCTCAGATAACGCGTCACTTGAGTGTTCTATAGGAATTAGGGTTCAATGTGAATACAGCTGAGGATATATAAGGAACATAGAGTTTAAGGGATCTAACAAGTATCATTCACCCTAAACTTGAGATGCTGACTCCAGAGAGTGATAGCCGTCAAATGGCTTTGAGGGGTCGCAAAGGTGGCTCAGGAGATAAGAGCACCGGCTGCTCTTCTAGAGGTCCGGGGTCAGGTACAGTGCCCTCTTCTGCTTCCGTGGGCATCAGGCACCTACACAGTGTACTTAACATACGTGCAAACAAAACATCCACGCAAATAAAATAAAAAATAAGTATATCTTTTTAAAAAGGAGAAAGGGAGATTTTGAGGGTTTTCCTTATGCCAAAAACTCAAGCAAGTCAAACTGGTGAGGGAGTTTGTTGACTCACTACTATTTCTTTCCGAGTAGCCTCTCTTTACTTCTGACTTCTTGCTCATTAACATAGACTTGACCAGAATTGATCTTCCTTGTGTCTCCCTACCCCCAGAGGCCTGGTAGAGAAGAAAGAGATAGAGCTGGTTATGAGCAAGTTAGAAGATGCACAGAAGTACCTGGCGCAGAAGTACTGCATCCTCGTGCTGGGCGTGGGCATGGCGGATAAGCATCACATGAACTGTGGAAAGTACGCATGCGCATCTGCTGCCCTTAGGCCGGCACGTCTCTAGCACCTTTCCATTTGCCCTCTGGTACCCTTGAGACAGTATTTCCTTTAATGGGGCTCAGGTGAGAATCTGTCCCAAGCGCTACTGGTAACTGCTTTGAAAGAGCCAAGTAAGTATGGAAAGAATTCCAGAGTCTCAGCTGACATTTTAAAAACAGTACCCCGTTTTGGATGACAGCACTTGTTGTTTCTGGAATCTTGCTCAGCCTGAGGACCTGGGCTGCATGGTTGTCTCAGGAGGCGGCCAAGTGATGGCCAGTGTTGTGGAGAGTGGGATGAGGGTGTGGGGTGCAGTATCTGCTTCTCTTGCATCAACCGCAGCTATGAGGACCACCGAGACAGCACTGTCTGTGGGACATTTTTACCTCAGGTCAACATACTGTAGCTAAAACTTAAAAGAGGCTTACAAGGATGGGGAGCTTTGGCAGTTAACTCTGCAGCTCCTAGTTTAACATCGGCCCAAGAGCCGCAGCTTGAGCTAGGAGAAGAGCAAGTATAAGACATCCCTCGTCTTCAGATGCAGGTTTGTTAATGAGCGTGCCAACTCGGTTGTCCTGGATACCTGTTGCATCTACATTTTCTGTGTGCTCGCTTTTACCTTTCCTTGTACAGTCTCAATAGTAGCCGTACATATGCGGTTGTGTGTGAGAAATCATTCTATCCTCCATTCTTTACTATTCTTTACACGTATATTTTATCCATATATATTCTTGGTACGCAGTCTCAATAGCTATGGGGATTCTGTTGTGTGTGCTAGCCCATTTGATCCACTATTCCTTTTGTGAACGTTTGTGTGATTTGAGGTTTATTTTGTTGTTGTTTGTTTTGTCTTTCAATTTTTTTATTGAATATCTTTATCCACATTACATTTGGGCTATTTCCTTATGGCTTATCACCCAGAACATGTTTAACCAAAAAGTATAAACCTTTAAAAATGCTCATGTCATATATTGCCAGGCTAATGGCACACATGGGTGTGTTGGTAATGCTTACCTAGATTAGGAAGCACCTAAAAGGCTGAGAGGGGGAGCATTTGAAGATCTCCCTGGGTGACGCAGTTATATACTTATTTAAAAAAAAAAAAAAAGCAAGCAAACAAACAAAAGCAGAAGATCCCAGAGCCCTCTCCGGCCTTCCCACATCTGGGGCCAGGAACCTTAGTTTATGATGGTTAAGAAATCTATTCCCATTCATTCTAAGCTTTCTTGGTTTCCTTGGGGTTTATGAAAAATAATTACAAAAGTTTAAAGATAGATAGCTAGCTAGCTAGCTAGACAGATAGATAGATAGATAGAGCTTCAAGGTATTTTATCTACTTATTTAGTTTTAATCTTTACCAAGGACCAAATGGGATTTGTGTAGATTTTCTGTGTCCCATGACAAGCACTGGTCACGTGTTCTGTTCCACTGGTTTTCTTCCACTTGCACACGTTAGTAAGACAGTCCACGTTTTCACTAATGTGAGTTTGTTCAACTTGTCCCTGATGCTGTCTGATAATCATACAGGTTCCTCCTGGGCTAAATTACCTACCCTGCTTTCTTAGTTAAAAAAGAAAATCACATCAAAGATGCAACAGTTTCATCTACTTGAAATGTCTCTCATTCA
>NW_021609893.1:0-3348 GCF_004785775.1 Grammomys surdaster | reverse complement strand
TTAAGGATGCAGTGTGCTGCAGCAGTCGGGGGTTGATTTGTCTGTTGCTTTGTTTATTTCTCACTGGGCTCAGGTTCAGCATGCATCTATTTTCTAATCCCAGTCCTCTCTCCCATCATCACTGATCCACCCTCTCAAGATCCTGTCACTAAAGAACAACCTGTCGTGCCAGGTCATCCCATAGCATTAATACTGTATAGTTTCTATCATCTGGTGTCTTCCACTGTGACAAGGCAATACACAAGTTCTCCCATCTTGTATTCTTGCTGAGGCCGTTTCCAGGTTAAACTGGAGTCTGATCTTCGTGATGTAGAATCCCATGGAAAATTACCCAACTCTGTTCTAGTAACTACACATCAAGATGTCCTAGCCAACTTATCTTTGTTTCTGTTAAACTTCTGCCTGATTGTGGGGAGCCTCCTCCAGATAACCACTTATCTTAGCTTCCAGTAAAATCCCTTGCTTCAAACTACTCACTCTGTGAACCACCACCCCCTTGTAGTTGCTGAGCAAGATGCCTGGGTGAGGTCTCTGCCTTTAAAACTTCTGTATCCTGAACATTTGGGGGCACAGCTAGGTCCCTGAACTTTTGAGTGTGATTCCAGCTGGCTGGAAGAAAAACTTTCAATTGAATATGCACTGTGTCTGTGTGCTCATCTCTGGTGAGCCCCCCCTAATACCTTGGACTCTTTGAGCAGTAGGACAGGTGATCCACCAGAGCTGTGTATAACGGTCCCAGCAAAACTACTTGAAGATTCCTTGTCTCCATCCCTACATTGAGACTCTTTCATCACTCTTGACTCTTTTAAGAAGTATTTGCACCCAAGGCAATCAGTTGAGCAACAAAACAAGAACTGCTTTGAGGACCCTCCAAATCCCTGGTTCAGATTCCATTTCTTCCCTGGCAACACTCTAGCAGCCTCTTACATAGTGTTCCTTGTGAGTAAGAGGCAAGCGGTACCTCACAGGCATGTGCCAGGGTTTCTCAGCGGGTACCAAGATCCTAAACCTTTTCAAATCTTGATAAAGCCAGTGCTGTAGGAAGTCAGTGCTTCATTTTCATTGAAGAAAAAAAAGAAAGGTGCTTAACTCTTAGAATGGATAGTGTTAATGTCAGTTAGTGACTTACATTCTGTGTTTCTGATGGACTTCATTCCAGGAGTCTTTAAAAGGAGTTAGAACTGAAATTCTGAGAAAAGCTAGTCCTATGTGATGGTCATTCTCAATTGTAAATAGTGTGTGTGTATGTGTGTGTGTGCATGTGTATGTGTGTGTCTGTGTGTTTGTGTGTCTGTGTGTGTGCATGTGTCAGTGTGCACACTTTATGCACAGGTGTACACAGATGTAAGCGTGCACACTGATGTGCTTGCATTTATGGGAATGTGGAAAGTCCAGAGGGTGACATCAGCATGTCTTCCTCGGTTCTTAGTTCTGAGTTCTGCGGTTCAGCTACTCTATCTGGACAATGAATCACTGGGATCAGTCAACCTCCACCCCCACCACTGAGTTTATTAGTGCAAGTGGTCCCTGCCCAGCTCGTAAGCTGTTTGCAGAATTTGAGGGTTTTTCTAGTTCCAAATTCTTCCACATTGCTTTTACAAAACAAAAGGCCCATGAACCATAGGGTCAGCTTTATTTATTATAACAGTTGCTCCATTTCTCAGTTTCAGCTTTCAATATTAGTTGTTATTCTTGTTGCTGTGACCAAGCGCCAGACAAAAGGCAACTTTAGTGAGGAAGGATTTACTTTGGTTTACAGTGTAAAACGTTTACAGTCCACTGGTGGAGAGAAGACAGGATGGCAGGAGCATCAGGCCAATGCCTAGCTTGCTCCCTTCTATGTTGTGGAAGACCTCAGACCATGGAGTCAGGCCATGTTAACATTAGGGTTGGGTCTTGTCACCCCAAGGATCTAATCTAAAAAATCTCTCAAAGGTAAACCTAGAGATCTGTTTCCATAGTGATTTTAAATCCAATCAAGGGCAGCAGAGATGGCTCAATGGGTAAGGTGCTTTGGGTGCAGGCATGCATGTTACTTGGGAAACTGAGGCTCCCTTTGGGCTTCTTAGTCTTAATAATGAAAGAATTTAATGACACATTCAGAAGCCGCAGAACAATTTTATTAGAACTTGAGACGGAGACAACAGTACAAGCAGGTCAAAAATTCTGGAAGCTCAGGGATGATGAAGACAGGACAGGAATGGCATAGAAATAGAGACAGTTTAAGTGAGCCATAAAAATGGCTCAGCTGTTGGAGCACTGCCTGCTCTTCCATAGGATCTGGGTTCAATTCCCAGTACCCACATGGCAGCTCAGAACTGCAAATCCAGCTCCGGAGAAATCCAATGCCCTCTTCTGGCTTCCACTGGTACTACGTACAGGTGGTACATAGGAATACTTGCAGATGAAAACATACATACATACAAAATAAAAAAAATCTTAAAACAGAAAGAAAGCAAAGCACTCCTAAGAATGGAAGTGAGCTGTGAACTGGAAAGAGCCCAGATGTATGTACATGGACCCACATATGAATGTAATTATGTTCATACATAACCATGCCAGTGTGCAATTAACTACACATAGACAGAAGTATGTAAATTCTTACAGTACATGCACATATAAACACAAAATGGACACTTTCACATATGTGAAACATAGGGTCAGAGACACACAAATCCACACACTCGTATGTTTACATGTTTGCATCCATAGGAACCCCTACACATGGACACACATGCATGCTTACACAGCTACAAACACACATAAGTAAATATACATTTACACCCTAACATTTACATTAGTTCATGTGTTAACACACCTTTACATGAGTACTCTGTGTGTTGAGCAGAGAGTATACAAATATGTTCATATGCATCCACACATTTATATATGCACACACAAGTACATGGTATACAAAGGCACACAAACAAACACACATTTAATGTGTGTATTGTATATACATACACAGGCACATAGGCACGGAATGAGCACTCAGCCTTCATGTTCTCAGTACACTGTAACAACCTTGAATCTCTCTGCATGTCTCTTCTTTTACTGAGAAGAGTCTTCTCTGATCAAGGCTGAGAATGTCCATGGTATAAATATGAGTACCAGAAGGCAGTCTAATGCTGTGTCAATGTAACTGAACGACAGTAGTGAATTCCCTACCAGGCTTATAACCTCCACAGGCAGGAGCTTTTCACCAGTTTAACAGCACAAAGTATCGATTACCTCTGTGATGTGACCTCAGATCCATTCACAGAGCAATCAGCTATCCCCCATACAGGAGTGTCACCATTGTACAAATAGGTGTGTGTGTTACTTAAATCCACAGGATTTCTAAAAAAC
>NW_021609892.1:0-3056 GCF_004785775.1 Grammomys surdaster | reverse complement strand
AAAGATCCACAACCATTCTTGATTTTCACAACTTACAGACATTGAGACTTCCCCTTCATTTGCACATACGTGGCTTCTTTTTTCATTGGATGTTTTATTTATTTACAATACAGATGTCATCCCCTTTCTCCATTTCACCTCCCTAGAACCCCTTATCCCATCCCCCCTCCTCCTTTATGCTTCTTATCTATTCAATATTTTATTTATTTACATTTCAGATGTTACCCTTTTGCCCATTCCTGCCTCCCATTAATCCCATATTCCATCCCTCCTCCTCCTTTTTGCCTTTATGCAGCTAAAATTACATGCAAGTATTAAGGTCAGTTCTAGGTTGAGGAACTAGCAGTACAGTAGATGCAAAAAGTCAAGGAAAAAGCAAGGCAATAAACCTAGATAGTCAAAGAACACGAATGACAATAAACAGAGTCCTGTGATTACTCCTGTGATCACTATTTCTAAGGGGTTATCAGGATGACCAAAATAGCTAAGCCTGCTTCCCTGTCCTAGCCCAAAGTCATTTTCATGCCTGAACCCTACTTCTTTGTTCTAGCTTAAGATTTAAATTCCTGCCAATAATTACTTCTTTTTTTCTAGCCTAGGATTTAGATTTCTACCTGAAATTACTTCTTTGTGCCAGCCCAACGTCAGATTCCTGCCTGCAGTCCATTTCCTTGTCCTTGACCAATGTCAGATTCCTGTCAGGCAAGAAAATCTTCCTTACTCCTTATGGAATATGCATTATCAAAAACAATCACTTCTGTCTTAGGTTGATAAGGCTCTGTGCAGAATCTTACTTGTCCTTGGCTTTCCAGCCTGTTAAATTAATAACTCTGCCTGGGGGTCCATTTTCCATTTCATGTCATGGCCTTTGGCAGCCAACCTCTTGATGTAGTCAGAGACAAGCTTTAGCACAATGAGTAGGAATAAAAATATTACCAGGACAAGAAGGACTACCATGATCAAGCTATATATGACATTCCTGAGGTTTGACCAAAATGGAAATACTGACCTCAGGCCATGGATAATTTTATCAGCATTCTCTGCAGCATCAAAGCTCAACAGAGCAGCATTATTTAAATTCATAATCTCACTATGCAAAGTTAAAACATCCAGAGAGGTGTTAGAATTATGCCAAATACCCTACATGTGTCGTTAGACTTATTTCTAATTATAATTACAATCATTGTAAATTTTAGAAGTAACATTACTCCAATTATATTTGTCATGACAGTTGGGATCATTCCTAACTCTTGAACCCTGAAACTCCTTCTGATAATTTGAATAGAATATAGAGCATCAATTCGTTGTTCCAGACACCTAAATAAATCCTTTTGTATACTCAATACGTTAGTAACATTTTTGCCAGATGGTTAACAAAAATTGCTGTCTTAACTCCTTGTGTCAAAGCTATTACAGAAGCAGTGGTGCTAGCAATTAATGAAATTAAAGTTGTTATACCAGCAATAATCAAGCCCACTACACTCTTGCTTCTGCTTAAACCCTAACTCACTTCTTCCAGCACTTTCAAGCTCTTTTCAGAGAATCAAGGTTTTCTAATACTCAGGGCAGTAAGACAAAAGCTGGTTTATAGACCCCCATAACAGACATGCCAGGTTTCAACACACTAACACAATTAAAAATATATAGTCAATGCAACTTACAATAAATACTGTAGAAGAGATGAAACCAATTTTAGCTTGACAATTAAAAGAGCCTTAAAACTTGCAGTAACTCTTGTTTGAAATCTAGATCCTGTCCCAACTTTATCTCTTGCTATCATAACATCATAGAGAACTGCAGCTACCTTCCAAATACATATCTGAAAATGTCCAGATACAGCACGCCAAATGAAGACTGTTTTTTCCAATATTGGATTGATTTCTAGACCAGTACATGATTCAGTCTGAATAACCAGTTACCTTTAAGAAAAATACAAGAGTCATTATAATTTCTCTTTTTGACTCTCTGTCCCAGAAGATCTAAAAATTTGAGGAACATGGCTTCACTTTTTTAAAAACTATTTTTGACGAACATGTGCACATGCACACACCATGTTACTTGTTATCTGGTAATCATTTTTTGGCACATTTTACTATCAAACATAATATGAAGTATATTAATTTTTAAAATCCATGAGGTATATTGTATTTTACTATACAGGATTACTTTAATACAGCTGTTTTTTCTATTCATTAAGAAATTATGAGAACTTCTCAATTTGACATTCCCTTTATTGGTATGCATATGTAAGCATCTAATGGTGCTTCTCAATTAGCTGGTTTCCTTGATGAAAACCAGGGTATTTACTAACTCTGTTGGAGAATTCATTTGAACATGAATCAAAGGGAAAATCAGTGTGCAGACTATGACATTTTCATCATTTGGAATTTTTCACAAGACCTTGGACTAAAAGTGAAAATAGGAAGATATTTTCCTTGTCTCCCACAGAGTCAACAACTTCATAGATCTGAAGACTTGGAGTGGGCCATAAGAGGAACATCAGTAGGTATACAAAAATTTTTATTTTTTCAGGATATCTAAATTTTAAAATATGAGGCACTGAGAAATTATAGCTCTGTTTGTAAGACCAATTGCTACTCTTGCAAAAGACCATCCTCAGTTACAAGCACCAAGATTTGAGAACTCTCAACTTCATGTAAATCTGGTTATAGGGATCAAAGGCCTCTGGATTCCATGTCCAATTATGCCCACATGCGTTTTTATCCACAATACAGGAATATATTTATTAAATTTATTGTAGTATATGCACATATATATAACTAAAAGTTGTAACTATATATAAACCATGGAATTTTCTGATTCTGTTTGACCATTTTTATAGCCTAGTTAAGTATAGCATGTATTCATTAATGAAAACTTTCTCCAGATTCAAGGATTTCTTTCTTTAAATATATATTTTATTGACTATTTTATTTATTTACATTTCAAATGTTATCCCCCTTACCAGATTCATATCCTCTATGGAGGATTGCCTTATCTGGCATCAGTGGGAAGGAAGGCCTTTGGTCTTGTAGAGGCTTGATGACCCAGGATAG
>NW_021609891.1:0-4514 GCF_004785775.1 Grammomys surdaster | reverse complement strand
AGAAGCAAAGCTTACAGATATTTTTAGCTTACACTCTCCTTAAATGTTCTATCAATGTATTTTACCCATCCACCAAAATATATAGGGTGAGCATACCAGGTGATGATAGCCAATGCACACTTAGAAACAAGGATGCAGAAGATCAAAGGACAAAGGAAAAATCTTGAATCCACAAAATTCTGAAAGCTTATTGATGAGATATTAAACACACACACCTAGACTCATTTAATTTTTGAATTATATATCCACAAAAGGCATGCATTTTAAATCCTTATTACTGAGTATGTGATAGGAAAATACTTTAAAAAATTTTCGTCCTTCACCAAGAAGTCTGCGGATGAGTTTCATTAACATATGTGTAAGTGATTTGAGACACACTTAAGTGTGATGTTAATTTCTTACAATGATTTCATACCTAGGTCTGCAGAAAAGTACACAAACATTTAGATGTGTGCAAGGAGTGCAAAGACTGTCACCACCCAGTGTGACTCCCTTTGGCCTGAGTTTTATCCAATGGCTCACCCAAGCTAAGCAATACTGCTGAGAAAATGTTGTCCTGCAGCCTCTACACCTGGAGCTGGGGATGATCCACTGTTTGAATTATGTGAATACATAGAAGGAGAACTTTTGAAATTTTACACCAGTCTGGTGGGATGCAATTGTGGCATTGGCTCTTAAAGTCAATTTAATCAGGGCCGGAGGGTACTGGAGTCACCAATGTGTATTTGCTGACACCAAAATGCAACCTAGTCCTTCTGATCCTCCAAGGAGGTAATTTTTGTCTGGTCAAGGTTCTAACAAGTTGAAAGATTCCTGACAGGAACTCCTTCCCTGTGTCTCCTAACAGTAAAGATATTGAGTGAAGAAATAACGGATAACCATTTTCAGTTAAATTAGTGTGCTAAGTCATTTCTGTGGATGCTGAATGAGTGAACTTAACATGTGCTGTCTCAGCTACTGCTCTCTGCCTTCCAGTTTGTCAGGCCACAGCATGTGCGTATTTTGGAATTAAGGCAAATGGAAGGTGCGGTCTTCTGTCCTCTTGTCTGTGCTCCAGAAGATGCCGACCTTCTTTGTAAGGTTCCTTTAGTGGTTCTCAGAAAGACCACACCTACTTCTCCTCAACTGATTCATGCCCAGCACTGAGCTCCACCTTAAGGACTTGTCAAAAGATTAACTCTAGTAACTTCCACACATCCTCACCCAAAGGGTTCCTTTGGCTCTTGGGATGGAGATATACAATCTCACTGACCCATCCACGCACAGGAAGGTCTAAGTACTGTCAGGACCACATCTACTGCAGACCATGAGTAGCCACCAGACCAGGGGCTGCACAGTGGGCAGAAGCAAGGACCCACGCATCCCAAAGGACTAACCAGCCTGTAGGACCAGTACTCAAGGTAACAGTGGACAAGGGGTTGAATTCAGTGTTCCTATGGGGAGAATCCTTCAGCTACACTGCTTGTGTGTGAAACTAGAGATGAAAGCAAGATTGGGTACTTTATACTGGGTTCACAAACTTCTGAGATAGAACATTTTGTTGTGGTTTTGGGACTCCTTTGCCTTTTGACTGAAGTCGGCCTTTGTTTCAGCTCCACCAAGTCCAGATATCCTTCCTTTCATCTCTAGAACTTTCTGAGTTCCTCAAACGTCTAGTTTTCATGATTTCTCTCTTTAAATGTCTCTTCTCAAGGCTACAGGTACTACACTGATCCACAAGGGAGCGAACTTATCCATGTCTCATAGAATCGGGATAGAGTCCTTAACACTGGGGACTTTACAAGAGGAAACTAGACACTGAGCATCTCAGGTTGTCCACCCACATCTGAAGACACTGAAAAAATTACACTTAGGTACATGACTGGGTTCAGTCTTACAGAGAAACAATGCCTTTTGAATACAGAGAATGCTTTTATAAATCAACATATGCCGTTTTAGCTCACTGAAAACCTAGTTCTGGAGATAGGAGGAGCCCCTCCCACTTCAAGCTCAAGCATAAGTGACTCAGAGTTTCTCCCACAGCTTCTGTCATGGGTCAGACTGGCTCCCTGAGTCTGTGACAGGTAGAAGGACAACAACAGGGCAGCCCAGGGAAAGACCATGTGCTTAAGAACACCTAAGCGGTGAACTGTTTCCAGTAGAGGCTGCTATTATTTACCTCAGTCTTACACACCTGAATGCACAGTGGCTGCCTCTTGTCTCTTCACGCCCATAGGCTCTTGTCTTTGCTCCAAAAATGTCACCAGATGTGGCTTGCAAACAGCAAGACCTGTTTGTAGACAAAGGGAACAAGGTTAAGTGTTCTTTGCTGGCAATTGAAACGTCCCTTCTCATGCCGTGTTTATAAGAGATGCTGCAATTGAGATTGCAGACAATTACTTCCTTAAATGGTTTCTGACAGGATCATTATTACAATATGTGAAGGAATTTACAGTGTCCAGATTCCGAGTTTAATTTAAAGGGAATAACTTTAAAACTGAATTGTGGAAGCCTTTCACAAGTGTGTTCCATCCCTCATGACACTGCATTTCTAACTGTCCCACTAGACTGCAGGGCACCTGCTTCCAACACAGACAGGTTAAACAGAGACAAAAAGAATGAAATCTTTCTAAGCTTGGACAACCTCTCCAATTTTTCTGAAAATGAAGGATATGAAAGTCGCTGGCAAAAAGCACCATCTTCCATGAGCCACTGTACTGACTGAGGAAGCTACATGTCCATAGTGAGACACGAATTCTCTACAGATGCAATGCTCACCCAGGAACACAAGGTGGCTGTAATTCTCCAGCATCACGTCCCTGTACAGATTCCACTGAGCAGGCTCCAGGCATTCCCACTCTTCTGGAGAGAAATCAATGGCCACATCCCAGAAGGACAGCATTTCCTGAAATAAAGACCAATGAATGAATGATATCACACTTTTAATTAAAACCTAGAATAATCATATAAGTACTAAGATGCATTGGGTTGGCTTGTTCTCTTGTGAACTTGTCTCTAGCTGAGGTCATGTGAGAAAAGAGAAGTATAGTTGAGAAAGTGTCTCCATGAGACTGTGCTGTGGGGAGGCCTATGGCATTTTCTTAATTGGTGACTGATAATGAGATGGCACACAGCATAACGGGTGGTGCTCATCCTGGGCAGGTGGTCCAATTGTATTATACATAGATAAACACACACCCATGTGTTCTGAAGTAATTTCACAGGTCAACCTTGGGTTGTCTTTCTCAGCTTCTGAATGCTTATCTCCTCAAACACGGCGTTCCAGGCTTCTGAAATGTACACTGCATGATGCTTGCGCACGTCCAGCATCCGGACAACAGTACTGTGAACACAGATCTCCCTACATCACACGGTCCCACAGCACCTATCAGTGTCCAGTGTGACCCCAGGCTCAGCTTCCTGAAGTTGGTGGCTGACAGGAATTACAACTCTTTATATCTAACATATGAGTGCAGCCATATGGTCTCTCTGCTGAAATAATTTCCAGTTTTACCCAGATTATCACAACTGACAAGACTGGTATGTTTCTCTGAGAAATCGTCCAAATTAAAGTAGAATTACATCCTTGACCCCTCGTGCGAACTCACCTCATGTTCCTCTATTACTCCATCCTAAATATACGGCATCTTCTTCCTTATTATTATCATATGTACATGTGTGTGTGTGTATCTCATATATATGTATCACACATATACATATATATGCATAACTACGTACATAGGAACAGCTGATTCTGTTGAGGTTTGCCTGTAGCTATGTTTTGAGGACTGACCTGTTGCAGCAGATGAACAGTGATGGCTTCATCCTTAGGGCAGCCTAACTCTCCACCTCTCATTAGTTCTTAGGGACACTCAGGCTAAGGCTGAGCTCTTTAGGGATGAGGTCATATGAGATTCCCACCTACAGCATAATAGGTATATTAATGTCATCATTGTTCAGGCAGTCCTATTTTTGGGTTATCTTTTATCTCTTGGAAGTTTGCAAATCACCCTCCAGGACTATGAAAACTTGTCCTTAGGGAAGAGGCTTTTAGGTCAGACTCACAGGACTGGGGCTGAACTGCATGGTGTTCTCAGCACTAAGACAAAGGAGAAGCCATGCGCTCACGGCTTGCAGTGTTGTGGAAACATATACTCTATAAGAATAATGGCACTGAACGTGTCTTTTAATAAAGGACAGGGTGAAGCAGCAAAGGGGAGCCCAAGACATCTTCAGATCACAAGCATACTAGAGAAATCTGGTGAATAAAACACCCATTAATTCCTCAAAGGAAAAGCAACTGAACTGTGTTGAAACATCTTTGTAGCTAACATACTACATTCCCACCTTTACAAGTGAGTGAAGAAAAGAAACTCACATATTCTGCTCAATCTTTTTTTTTTAAATATGAGACCTCCAAAAGCAGGGGAAATTGATCACCATGGAGAGTGGCAAGAGCCACTGAGTACTCATGTGAGGGACAGTGGAGGAAGTGGTTTTCTTCCTGCTAACTGTAAGAAGCATCTGCACATAGT
>NW_021609890.1:0-1055 GCF_004785775.1 Grammomys surdaster | reverse complement strand
ACAAACAATATTACATGACACAGATGTGTCTTGCCTACAGTTACCTTTCTTGAGTCTCTGTGGCAGCCAAGACAAAGAGAAATCAGAGGAGAGTAAGGAGTGAGGAATATGATTCTGGAAGGGGCTGCTGAGGACAGAGATCCCCAGAGAGAAGCCAAATGGCCAAACTTGTCCCCAGTAGTAGTCACAGGGGAACATTTGTTGGCCTCTCTCTGGTTCCAGTGTAGGCTAAGGCAGAGTCTTTAGATTTGTGGCTACAGGGTTGTTACCACTGGCCTATGTCCCTTTCCAGTCCATCACTGTCCAGTGAATTGAGCCCAATGAAACAAACAAACCCTTCCCAAACAAAAACCTGTCTGAGGTCAGCAGTGGGCTGGGAGATGCTTCCATTCTTTGGATCCTCAGCAGGACATAGGGAGCTCCTAGGTAGCTGAGGTCATGCAGCCACACGCCCCTGGTAGTCTTCTCCAGATCTTGGTAGAACCTACCACAGGCTCCTTGTGTTCCACCAAGTGACTGAAAGAACCATATTTAGGCTGTGTCTGAGGTACTGTTGTCTTGTTGATGCCAGGTAAAGATGGCCAAATCAATGGTTTCAAAGTGGTTACAGAAGGCTATCTGAGCCCAGCTTCAAGTGTTTTCCATGGTTTTCAGAGAAAAAGATCTTGGGGTCCTTCCTTTTAAAAGGAGGCATAGGTCCAGGTGGAGAGCTGAGTGATTTTCAGTTGGGGTTCCTGAAAGACTCAGATGTAACCCGTTAGTTGCAATCTCCTCTTGACTCATGTTTTGAGCCGAAGAGTCTGCTGGGCATAATGGGTTTTTGTTCCTGGATATACCACTGTGGTAGCTACCGTAGTTATAAACACAGTAGTAGATCCCTTCACAAAATCCCTGCCAAGTAAGGGCTCTGGTTCTGCATGAATAGGGTCTGGTTGGGCCAGAGGTAGCAGTGTAGATTTTAAGGGGCCATCCTTAGTCGAGGTCCAGCCTTTTTACTTCTGGGCTTCTATCTCTCAAGGAAGATCCTATGCAAGTAAATGGATTTGTGGCTGGCA
>NW_021609889.1:0-7359 GCF_004785775.1 Grammomys surdaster | reverse complement strand
TTTTTTACAACAGCTGGGAGAGGTACGATTTCAACTCTTCTTCCATTATGTGAGGCATCTATTGAGTCCAGGAGCGGAAATGGTAGGGGTTCTTCTCCATGTTTCATTCCCAACTTGGGAAAGAGAAATATTGGCATGCAATGAACTAGTAAGTAGGCAACAGTAGACTTGAGTACCACAAGAATCATGGTGTTATGGAGTGTAGGGCACTGAGGATGAGGTGGGGTATTAAGAGTTAAAGTTTGTTGCAGTCTAGGGGATGTAATGCCCCTATAAAATGTATCCTGAATGCCTTGGAGCAGTTGGCCATGGCAAGGAGAGTAATATGAGAAAGTTAGGGAGTCATGGCAACCCCGGGATCAGGGAAGTTGATGAATTACAAAGTAAGGTTACTTGGCAGGGTTACAGGAGAAGCTGTAAGTGCCATTTGTGAGCTAGTCTCAGAAGGAAAAAACTGTCAGCCATCTCCAAAGTGGCAAGGTTGTGTGACATTAAGGAGGCAGTCAAAAGCAGGAGACAAACTAATAGGTTTATATTGTTTAGGAGAGAGAGTGTTAAAGAGGTAATAACCTTGGCAGAATGTATAATTATGTCTTCTACTTGCCCTCTCTCCAGAGGTTAGGTAATTAGGAAGCATTGTGAGAATTCCCTGTTCTATGTCAGTGTTGCACAGATAACAAGTGACTGTGATGACAACCCTATCTGATATTATCCAGAAACCAGTGTATACAAGACTTAGGGAATTCTTCACAAGATGTGATAGATTGTCGGAACAAGAGAGGAGAGTGGGATTGTGTTCTCTATATAACAGGGAACCAGCACCCAGACAAACATCAACAGTGTGGTTGCCTAGACAAGACTTGGGAAATGCCTTGATTCTTTTGATTTGAAATCTGTGGTTCTCTGCAATATTTGGTCTTAAATTATCTTCATGTTCCTTTAGGATAATCTCTGAGTTTTTGAATTATTTGATATCTCTGTTTTCTAGCCCCTTATCTTTATACATTGGACTTTTCCCCTCTATCCATTTCCTATGGGTCTGTCTTTCATATATCAGCCACATGATTTCTTTCACTACATTAACTGCCTTCACAGAGTCCAGTCCCCTCTAAATTCTCCCACAATCTCTTTTTACCTAAGATGGACTGAGTTCTCTAAAACATGGCAATTGCTCTCTTTCTGTATTTTTTCATTTTGTTTCTGTCAAGACAGGGCCATTGTAGACCAGGGGAGACTTAATCTGATCTTCAGTATTTCAACCAGTACATGCAGTGTTCCTTTATGAAGCTCTTTATAGTACTCACATATAATATGAATACATGTGAGCCACCATAGCTATGTGAAAGATATATTTAGAACAGCACTGAATTTGAACAATAACAGGAAAGAAGTAGTGAAGAGAGACTATCATAATCATGGTGTGGAGTGCTAGATTCTTCAAACCAGTTTTACTTTGTTTTTTAAATTTAACACCATCAATGCTACCTGAATTTTTTTCCTGTTCACGAGCCTCTTAAGACACCACTATATTGTGCTTTGAGTAAGTTACGGTGCAATCTTCCTGAAGCAGAAAATGAATCAATTGAGAGTAAACAGTCTCTCAAAAGTCACTTTCTTAGAAAGAACCAAGGCTAAATACGCCATTCAACTTGAGATATCTGTATATCTAGTATCTATAGTCTCCTGGGGATTTAAACTTACAAATAAGGAAAGATATGATCAACGTTTTAAAGTTTCATTCCTGACCTGACATGGTCAGGGTGACTGTGGGAGGGACTAGCAGTAATCCACGTTACACTGGAGCAGGATAAATGGTTGTTCTTGACTGATCTTCTCACCAACCTGGCCCCTCTGTCCACTAGCAGACAGTACTCACTGGTCGTAGGTGGCCTGTGGTCTGATTTGTTTACAGATAGCTCCATGGAAACCCTAGGATTCTACCAGATACTGGTAGGGTGGGAGAGAAAATGATGTCATGAATCAGGGAGTAGCGAATAGGAAGGTAAGATTCTGAGGTAAAAGAAATGAATGTGTGGAGAAGATTACAGTAGACCAACAGAAGCCACGAAGGCTGAGGTTTTAGCTGGTTAAAGGAAGTTATAGCTTGTTGTGGTTGTCCATCTTCCTATGACTTTCACCCTAAAAGATGATGGCAACACTTTTATAAAATTCGTTGATGAAGATGTTCTGGGCAGAAGTCCTGCAGACACTAAGAGACCAGATCTGTCAGCCATCCAGCAAAGATCTCAATCAACATTGTTGGGGAAACCAAGATACTCTATGACAAAACCAGATGTAAACAATACCTTCCCACTAACCCATCCCTACGGAGGCTACCAGAAGGAAAAGTCCATTTAAATTAGTTTAACTATACTCAAGAAAAAAACAAAAGATAAATAATTTCATACCATTAAAATCAATAGAAGGCAAACACACACACGTGTGTGCACAGACACACACATACACACACACACTCAACCAAGACTCAAATCAAAAAACAACCAAGACTAATATCAAAATAACAGGAATTAATAATCATTGGTCATTAATGTCTCTCACCATCAATGGAGTCAATTCCCCAACACAGGCTAATATAATCATTGCATAAAAATAATCCATCAATACAATAGATGCAAATATTTAAGGAACAATCAAGACACTGAACACAATCAAAGAACAAGCAAGGCAATAGACAACTGACCTTAATACTACCATGTAATTAAAATGGTATAAAGCAAAAAGGAGGATGGGAACGAAACGAGGTTTCTAGGTGGGAATGAGGAACCAGGATAACATTTGAAATATAAATAAATAAAATATATCCAATAAAATATTTATTGCCATTAAACTAATCCTAATTTACAACCTTACCTTAAAAAAAATATCCCTCCATCATGCTGTATACAAGAAACAAATGTCACCAGGAAAGATAGTCATTATCTAAGAATAAAGGGCTAGAAAAAGCATGAACCCAAGACATAAAGTACAGTAGCCATTCTAATATCAGTAAAATAGACTTTCAACTGAAAGCAAACAAAAGAGACAGAGAAGGACACTTCACACTAATCAAAGAAAAAGTTTACCAAGAGGACATCTCAGTTCCAAACATCTATCCTCCAAAAGCAAATGCACCAACATTCATAAAGGAAACATTAATAAAGCTTAAATTACACATTGAACCACACACATTAATAGTGGGAGACCACAACACCCCACTCTCTTCAGTGAACAGGTCTTCAAGACAGAAACTAAACAGGGAAATAATGAATCTAATAGAGTTATGATTCAAATGGACCTAACAGGTATCTATTGAATATATTACCCTAACACAAAAGAACGCACCTTCTTCTCAGCACCTCATGGAAAATTTACCATATAATTGGTCACAAAGCAAACTTCAACAGATACAAGAAGACTGAAATAACCCCATGCATATTATCAGATCATCGTGGATTAAAGCTGGACTTCAACAACTACAAAAACTACAGAAAACTCGCATATTTGTGGAAGCCTCCCTTTTAGCCAACTACCTACAAGAGATAATGGAAAAAAGAAGAATAAGGAGGAAGTAGAAATGATTCTACTTCCATTTCTAGAAATGATTCTCTGGAGCAATTCCCATCTCTGTTGTCTGGAAATCAGCTGTTCAGTTCACAGGACAGCAGCACAGCTTGATCCACTTGTAAACACTTTATTGATATAACAACAGTCCAATTCAGTACTTTGAGGATAGCAAATCAGTAATGATAGCAACTACCTAACAGAGACTGCCAGGCCTCAGCCTCAGCACAAGTCAACATTAACTCCAGAAGAAGTTTGGCTCTCTCAGCAAAGCACAAATCTGCAAAGACACGAGACTAACAAACACTGCATACCTAGATATATAAGAAAAACTAGCTTAGCCTTTATCACTGTCCATCCAGTCCTTTTAATACTCTCTCTAAACATCATACATACTCCATGTGTCTTGCCTCATCATGTGGGTCTGTCTTAGCTGACATCACTATGTCAATCAGCCCACAGAAGTGGCAAGAAACTGTATCATACCACCAGAAGTTTTTTGATAGGTTTCTCTCTATGGAGTCCCAATAAATGGAGTTCAACTACTCATTGGAAGGTGGACCAATATATGCATGTCATTAGCAAACAATCCTTGATCACATGTCCCTTCATGTTCTTGCTTAAGGAGAACATCATTTTTCACGTGCCTGTTTCAGTGAAACATTTCTTCATGAGTTTTTCTTAGCCTTTCACCTGTGTCCACTTCAGGAAAACACAATTTGAGTTGCCTTTGCTGGGCTAATAGAGGCACCAAACTTTTTGGAGTGGTCAATCAATGACTGGTCTAACTTCTGGCCCAAGTTAAGAGAGGGAGTCCACACCTAAAACTGTGTGGATCCCCAAGAGCCAGAGACTAGTCAGTCCACAGACCCAGGGTAGAACCAAAGATGACTACAAAATATTTAATAAAAGGATTCCTATTGATACTCTGCCTAGCCCAGTTGTCATCAAAGAGGCTTAGTTCAGCCCCTGAGATAATCATGAAGAAGATGGGGAGGAAGGATTCTAGTAGCAAAAAGGGTGGAGGACACCATGAGAACACAACACACAGAATCAACTAACCAGGGCTCATAGGTGCTCATGTAGACTGAAGTGACAATCATGGACCCTGTGTAGATACTCTACATATATCTTATGGTTGCATGTGGATGGCTGTGTGGGTGGCGAAGAACCAGGCATTAGTTAGCTAAAAGACACAGGATAAACCAAATATGACTGGAATTCTTATGTGTTCTTATGAGACCCAACCCCAACAGCAAGAGTAGGGGGTAACTCTGACTCTTTGCAAGTGCTTAGGATCCTTTTCCTCTTACTTTTCTTTTACCTTGTCCAGGATTAGCATGACTGTGAATAGTTTTATCATAAATTGTTATGCCATTGTTTCTTTGATATCCCAGTGAAGCCTGCTCCAGTGTTTGTTGTTGTTGTTGTTGTTGTTGTTGTTGTTGAAAAGAAATGGAAGAGGAGTCGAGGGGAAAGTAGAGGGGGTATCTGGGAGAACTGGAGGTAAGGGAACCTGTAGTCCAGATGTAATGTATGTAACAAATAAAAGCATTTAAAAAGAAAGAGAGAAAATGGAATGGTGGGGAGATAAAAGGGATACCACCTCCAAAGGCAAGGACCTCTGGAGTGTCCAGGCAAGTGTTCCTGACCATGAGCTGGGCCATGTAAGGAGAGGTAGGAAAGGAAATGGGAGAGCCATATCAGAAAGACGGGAGATGAAGAGGGCAAAGTAACCAAAGTGGCTGGGTTATCTTTGGAAGGGCATCTGAGAGAAGAATAGCTCAGATCTTGCACAGAAAATGTTAGAGTAGGTGGTGGGGTATGTCAGCCATACCCTTTAACAGATAGGGACTGAGAAATGATGAAAGAATCTGGTGTCCAGGTCCACTTTGATATGTTGAGTAGGCATTTCAATTAAGTATTATGCCAGGGTTTGAGACTAACACAAAGAACTAAATACACGGAACACAAGCCACACCTGTGATGCTGAGGCAGGCCCATCAGCCAAGTACCCATTTTCTCAGCAGAAAATGAAATGCTATGATGCAATTCAAATTCTGAAAGACAGATGCATTGCTAAAATCTTGCATGTTCAAACTGCCTGAACTTCTTGACCAAGATTGACAACGCTCTACAGAAGATAAATAGCAGAAGAGTCAAAAGCTATGGCCTGCTTCAACTTTGAAGATTCAAAATTGTGAAATGACCTTCACCATACAATCAAATGTGTATTTGAGGACCTTGAATACCTGGAGTGCTGGGATTACTGGTGTGCACAACCCTGCCTGTTTTCCATGGGGTAATTGAGTAGCATTTGAGTCTTTGTGTGTGCTAGGAAAACACATTACAAACTGGGTGAGAATGAGAACCTCCTATAGAACATAGTCTCACACTGTTTGTCCACAGGCCTCAGGTTTGTTTTGTGTGCCATGAGGTGCTTAAAAGGAGATCAAGGAGATCAAGGGCAAGGAATGGAACTCAGCAACACAGGACTTGCCTAGCACACGAAAATGCCCACAAGTCAACCTTTTCATTAGCCTAGAAAAAAGATGAAAATTAGAACAGGAATTGTACTGGTTAGCCATAGACCAAGCTCTGGACAGTAACCCAATAACAGTTATGACACCTGATGCATAGTCTCTGTCCCACCTAATTCACCATCTGTGCCCCCACTTGAGCAGACCAGAGAGATGTCAGAGGGTTCCCAACTTGGCTTCAGTTTCCTCTGACTCCAGAAGGACCCATAGGCACAGGGACCTTGGGAGGCCTTCCTAGAATTTGGTGAATAAGATTTGCCCCACCTCCTCTGATCTCTCAGGACCTCATTCTAAATGCTGAGTACCCACATCAGTAGGGAAGCCAGAGTAGGACTAGAGCCCCATAGGAAGAGGACCAACTGTATTTGGGAATGTATGCCTGTCACGGAGACCAGCATGGATTTGGAAGTCTGTGGAGATAAAATCTATTGAGGAAGGATACATATGTGTTTAGGGGGTGCTCCCTGTGTGTGTCTGGAGGGACTGGTTGGGTTTGTGACAGTCTGGATGATGGAGGCTGTGTTAAAAGATACTTGATTACATTGTAAACCATAATATTGTGGACTGGTATGGCTCAGCTTTTGATTCCAGATCTCTCTGTTTACTGTAGACAAGTACTTGTGTGGCTGTACTCTAGCATGTACCTTTAATTCAAGAGCTAAATAAAATCAACCCTAGGTCAAGAGGCAGAGCAAGCAACCAAGCAGACAAGGAGTGAACATAAGTGTCTTAGGGTTTTACTGCTGTGAACAGACACCATGACCAAGGCAAGTCTCAGAAAGGACAATATTTAATTGGGGCTGGCTTACAGGTTCAGAGGATCAGTCCATTATCTTCAAGGCAGGAACATGGCAACATCTCGGCAGGCATCATCCAGGAGGAGCTGAGAGTTCTATGCCTTCATCTGAAGGCTGCTAGCAGAATACTGGCTTCCAGGCAAGCAACTAGGATGAGGATCTTAAGCCAACACCCACAGTGACATACCTACTACCACAAGGCCACACCTCCTAATAGTGCCACTCCCTTTAATTAATTGTTTATTTTTGAGGCAGTGTTACCTATACCCTAGACTTGTCTCCAACTGCCTGTATAGCTGAGGATGAACTTCATTTTGTGGTCCTCCACCTTCCACCTCACCAGTCCTGTAATAAGCACTGTGCATCACTGTGTGCAGCTGAACACTGCTTTCTTGTGTGCCTGCATGCGGAGGATACCTCCCCTGTTCTCAGCTCCCTCCTCATTCACAATGGACTGCCAG
>NW_021609888.1:0-1990 GCF_004785775.1 Grammomys surdaster | reverse complement strand
AAACAGACCTAAGTTACAGCCTGGCAGCGCCTGCAGAGACAGATCAAAGGCATTGCTTAATCCTCTACTGTCCCTTGGCTGAGGTGCTAGTGGCCAGAAACTGAAGTTTCTGGCCTCAGAGGATCAAACAGATAGCAGGTCAGCTACAGTAGACTAGTAAGTAAACTTTAGTAACAGTAATGTAGAGAAATAAACCCTATTAGAGAGCAACCTTAAATATCTCGTAAAGCCCAAGGCTTTACCCCGAATCTCGTAAGACCAAGTCTTAGCCCTGCCGACGCTCTTCCAATTCCTATCCCCCTCGGCTGCCTCAAGAAGAACCAACCTACCGCGGAGAAGAAGAAAGAAGATAACCTTCTCCTCCCACCAAGCCGACGCTGCCTCCCGGCAGGAAATGAACAATCTAGGTAGTTGTCCCAGTGAGTTTGATATTTATCAGGTGGCATTGCTCAACTAATTTTAGAGTCAACCCTGCCTGTAGGGAATAACAGCTCATAACAGGCATAAGTAAAAGAGAATCTAAATAAGATATCGATATTTGATACTTCCTCCTCTGCTGATAATTCACTGTCATCTCAAAACATAGCTTCTTCATAGTGAGGAAATTATTCCTTTAAGGGGTCTCATCCACTTCTGTGATGGGAGGAGTACATGAGGGCAGAACAGGTCTACTTCTCAGTCATATGTGGGAGCCATGGGGACAGTACCTTCAGCACAGATGAGAATAGCTGACAAGAGCTAGTGGTCCCACCATTGCAGACTGGGATTTAGGTCAGGGGAAGAGGCTGGGGCTTGTCATGAGCCCCAGGGCTGACACTTTTGAGTGTCCATTAGCAGTTAGCAGACACTTTTGCTTGGCCACAGAATTTCAAAGCCTGAAACAGTGCACCTGGAAAAAAATTGCCCTTTCCTGGGTCTCAGAGGGTTGAAGCATGGTTGACACAAATAATGTTGGTCAGTCATCTTGGTTTTTTTTTTCCTTGGGATTGATTTATCCACAGGCATGAAATATATCTGTTTCTACCCTTTGGACACAACCATTGCCATCTGCAGTGAGAGCAGATGTGATCTCCTATATGTAAACGCCATGCATGTTGGTCTATTAATATTTTCTCTTAGAGAGTGGGGGTCTCCAGAGCTGCCCAAGGTCTTCACAAGATCCTTGTGAGATTTTCACAAGACTCTCCCTACACTGAGATACATAAATAGTAAAGAACAGACTGAAGCTTTGGATTCATTGGTGATGTACCTGTCTGGATGTTGCCCAATGGGATGCTTTAGTGGTTCAGCCTTTCATGAATTGCCCTTGCTACTGGTATGACTCATTGGTATTATAGATGCCTGTGAGATTCCGAGGAGACTTTCCAATGGTATGGTTGCCTTTTTTGTCACTGATAGTTCTGTAACTAACTCCAGGAAACTAGGTTCAGCAAGGTGACTTAATGAAATCCTTTCTTTTGTCTGTCAGTGCCCTCTTTACCTGGGGTCAGTGGTCTCCCTAGGAAAAGTCATGCACTGCCTTATTAAAAATTTTCTCTTTTGTATTTAGTTTGCATTTTGTAATATATGTACTTGATTGTCTATGTGTAGTCCACCAAATCCAGTATGCTTAATGCCCCTACCCATACTGTTTTGTTTTCCCTTACATTGAACAGGTCTTCTAACTCAACCCTGTGCATAGTTTAGGGGAAAACTTAATGTCAATATATCCTGATGTCTTCAGCTAAGGCTGTACCCACAATTATACTGTTTACTGGTAGCATTAGTAGTATACTTGGACTTTGATTAAAGATTGAAAACTAATTCTATTTTGTAGTTTTCTTTTATTGGTTCATGAGTCTAATCCTTGTTTCTTGAGCTAAAGCATCAGTTAGGTAAGGACAGCTTCTCTCTACTGTCACAGTTTGTGACCCCAGACAGCTTCTCTCTACTGTCACAGTTTGTGACCCCCTCTCAAGCAGTCCTGATTTAAGAGTACTAGATTCCAAGT
>NW_021609887.1:0-3600 GCF_004785775.1 Grammomys surdaster | reverse complement strand
ATTTTATCTAGTTTAAGGAGGATATGTCTGTGAATGGGAGGAAGGTGAATTCCTGTGTTGTGCATCTTGAGGACTTAGGGTGTCCTTGACCCACATTGAATCTGAATAACATTGCTTTATGATTTCAACTTTATGTGACAGAGCTTTTGTCAGACTTTTCAGGTTTCACTCTGATATCGTTTCAATTAGGTTTCTATTGCTGTGATAAAATATATTATTGAACAGGGAAGCAGCTTGAGGAGGAAGGGATTTATTTTATCTTTCACTTCCAAGTAACAGTCCATCACTGAGAGAAGTCAGGGCAGGAACTCAAGGCAGGAGTTGATGCAGAAGCCATGGAGGGCGCTATTTTCTGGTTTGCTCCCATGGCTTGCTCAGCTTACTTTCCTATACAACCCAGGGCCACCTGCCCAGGGTTGGTACTACACACATCAATCATTAATGAAGAAAATGCTAGACAGACTTGCCTGTTGGTCAGTTTTTTAGAGGTGTACGTATTTTCTCCAAGTGAGAACCCCTTTTCCCAAAGACTCCAGCTTGTGTCAAGTTGACATAGAACCACCCAAGACAGCCGTTATCTACTTTCTATCCTAACTCATAGTGGGTAAATTTTGAAGTAAGGGAATCTGTTTTCTTGTTGTAGGCGACAAGCAGATTCAGAGTTTGCACATATGATAGACATACAAGAATTCTGCAAAGCAGAAGAAGTTGATGACGACAGTGTCTATGGTGTACTCATCTCTTTCATTGAAATCTATAATGATTACATATATGATATGCTGGAAGAAGAACAGTTTGATCCCATAAAGCCCAAGTAAGTACTGAAGAGAGTCTCCTGTCAACCTAGAAAACTACCCTCAGCAAGCCATGGTTACTTATATAAATGGGGATAATGCTTGCATTTGTTTTCAGGGTGTACAGAAATAATAATCAGATAGTCATGTTGGATGAATAACTTTCTTCCATTTTCCTTGTTGTTACTGTTGTTGTTGTTTTGAGACAAGAGTTTCTCTGTGTAGGCCTGGCTGTCCTGATACTCGTAGAGAGATCCAATGGCCTCTAGCTCCTGAGTGCTAGGATTAAAGGCGTGAGCCATCACTGCCTGGCAATCCTTAGACTGTAGCGGTATCAGGAAACCAGAGGGTTAAGACATAGAAAGTAACCTGAAAATCATGCAAATTGCTTTTGAAAATTTAGTCTTAGGTTTGAGACAAATCTCAGTTTTATAGGTACTGTTGGGGTACCTTTCAAAACCCTGACAGTGCTGGGTGTCTGTAGTCTTTTTGGCTGTCTGTGTCCTGGTGATCTTATGAAATTGATGCTTGTCTGAACACATAATTCCTACCTCACCCATTGCTGATTAGTGTAAAGCCATATTGCACTACCATTCTGCCAGAAGTAAATGCTACTCCTTAGGTATCGCTGGGTCTTGCCTTGCAGAATGTGAAGACCAGTTACCATGTAGCTTTACAAAAGTGGCTCTCTTTGTTCCAGAGCTGACAAAAAAATTTGTGTCAAATGACGAGTCCACTGTGGGTGCTTTTATTCTTCAGCTAAAGGCTGGTCTTGCATGCTGTGTTTACTGCAGCCAGTTAGAATGTAAATAGTATGGAGCCCTTTGTCTTGCATATAACATTTGTGTATATGTATGTATGTGTAAATGTGTAAATGGACATTACTGTGGGAACAGCTGGATCTAGAAAACCATTAAGCTACAAACAGACTCATGTCCACTAATGTTGGTGTGCTCACTAATACGAAAAATACATGAACTCTGGTAGAGCATATACTTGATATAGAATTTCTGTGGCTTTTACTGAGTTGCATTTCAAAAAAGGATATTATATCCAAGCTAGGCCCCCATGTGGTGACATTTTGGGGGGGATCTTATGTAAATTTATATAATTAAAGAATGGATGTCTTAGGAGCATGCTTGTTTTCTTTTTTTTTTCTTTCTTTTTTTTAAATTAGTAACTCTTTTTATAAGTTTTTGGTTTTTAGAGACAGGGTTTCTCTGTGTAGTCCTGGCTGTCCTGGAACTCACTCTGTAGACCAGGCTGGCCTCGAACTCCTAAATCTGCCTGCCTCTGCCTCCCAAGTGCTGGGATTAAAGGCATGCACCACCACTGCCCGGCCTGATGCTTATGTTCTTACACTTGCCTTTTGCCATCTGGATCTCCTTAGTGCTACCAGCCCTGTCTCTGACTGGGGCCTGTCATTCCTATTATCTTGGTTGTGTCAGAACTGTGTGGGGTGGATGTTACTACTGGGGTTAGAGCTGGGGCCTGGGATCTGCTCAGTGCTCGGGCCCAGACTGGAAGGAACCAGTGCTCCGGGCCAGGAGTGAATTCCTGGGTCCCAGTGGGGCCCAGTTACTCCCTGTTTGCGGTGGGTGTTGCTATCTACTTACCTATGATACTACTCAGGTTAGAGCTCCTGGGAGGCCTGCTTCCTCTGGGTTTTGTGAAACTGGGTGCAGAGCTGTCTCCCGGGATCTGCTCAGTGCTCGGGCTCAGACTGCAAGGCAGGAACATGCTTGTTCTGTCTGACCATGCAGTGCCGCTGTCATAATACCCAGGAAGGCCCTTACTGGGTGTCAGCACTACACTTGTGGACTATCCAGCTTTTAGATCCATGAGAACTTAAGGAAAACTGGGGATGTGCTCAGTGGTCCAGCACTTGGCTAGCGTGCATATGAGGCTCTGGGTTCTGTTAGCAAGCAGAGGAGCAAGGGGATATTGTGTTGCTTGGCACTTAACCTTACTCTGAATGGAAGACTGTTGTATCTCATTGTGGAAACTAAATACTTTTTCTTTCTCACAGACTCCCACAATCAAAGATGCTCCGAGAAAAGAACCACAATACTTACGTTGCAGGATGTACAGAAGTAGAAGTGCAACCCGTAATTTAGGTCATCTTCTACCAATGAAAACATTACCTGTAAGGTGTTGTCTCCATCAGCATCCAGAGGAGCCTGGACGAGTTTAATGCTGAAAACACTGTGAGCGACTGGACTCTCTATTCAGATCGGTGTTAGCAATATGTCTCTTTTTCTGACCTATGATGACAGAGAAACCACTGATTACACCTGAGGTCAGCCACTTATTATGCCTGCTTTCTAATCAATCCAGAAGGATGCTGTTAATCACACTAACAACTCTGAGGCTTAAAATGCTCACACTTTTCAATTTCTAGTTGTTTCTAACCTCTCCAGACAACTTCAAAAGCCTCCTCTGCAGATCGGAAGAAACTGTTACTTTTCTATTGCCATGAAGGCAACTTAGAAGAGAAAACATTTAGCTGGGGGCTTGCTTCCAGCTTCAGAGGGTGAGCCGGTGACCATCATGGCAAGGGGATAGGCAACAAGGAGGCATGGTACTGGAGCAGTAGCTGAGAGGGTACTGTGCGGTAACAGTGATCAGATGATTCACAACCATGAGGAAGAGGGGTGCAGGGAGAGAGAAGGAGACTCGGGATGCTTATGCTTTTGAAACTTTCTTAAGGCCTGCCTCCAGTGAAACACATCTTCCAACCAGGCTCTACCTCTTAAACCGTCGTCCCAAATAGTTCTTTCAACTAGAAACCAAGCAGTTAAACATA
>NW_021609886.1:0-3017 GCF_004785775.1 Grammomys surdaster | reverse complement strand
TAGTGACATGCTGTAGTAATGTCTTGCTTTACCAAATTTTATGTAAAATCTCTGTTAAGAATGAAAAATAGAACAATTATACTATAGTTTTGTGACTATAAGCATTTTAAAGGAACAAATTGTGTTTGAATGTGTTATACTTTAAAAGTATCAGTACTTATATGTTGGAATATATTTTAGGAACATTTATAGTCTAATGACTTATTCTCCATAAATGATATTATTAGTAATTTTATTTGTATTTTTGAGATAATAATATTATCAGTATCATTTCTCTCTTCTCTTCTGTCCCTCTGAATCATGCTATTTTAATTATCTACCAGTATTAGATTTTAAGGGACAGAAAAATATTTTTATGTGAAAATTTTTTGAGAACATTTTCTTTAGCCAAAATTAAGTTATGTTCAACATGTACTGTTTTATAATTAACAAAACACCCTGCTCAAAATATTAACACTATGGACAATCTTAAGAAATGCTGGAGAAAACCATTAAGTTTTATAGATCTTGAAAACTTTGTCATGAAAAATTTCTTTAAAACTCTGTGAGTGTGTATGAGTGTATGTTAGTGTGTATGTGTGTATGTATTTGTGAACATGTGTGTGTATGTATATATGAGCATGTGTTTGAGTGTGTGTGTTGATTGTGTGTGTGTGTGTGTGTGAGAGAGAGAGAGAGAGAGAGAGGGAGAGAGAGAGAGAGAGACTTAAGATTACAGTGGAGTTATTAACCATACTAATTACATTTGCATAGCTATGTCAAAAATACTTATGAAACACCTTAAAGTGACAATTATAATTCATGGTTTCAGATGATCAGCCCATGGTCACTTATTTCCAATGATCTGAGCCTATATGATGGCAGTACAATATAATAGTAGCTGTGTATGTCAGAGGCTGTTGTCTCATGGCACACAAGAAGGAGAAGAAAACCATGACAGTAAAAAAATTTGTAAAAGACTTAGCCCTCAAAAACACAGGCCCAGTAATCTACTACTTTCACCTAATACTGACCTTCTACCGTTCCACCATTCCCTAATAGTGTGTTCTACTCACTCCACTAATGAAATAGAGTATAAGTTCAATGGAAAATTTCATGGCCTAATAGGTTCACAGATAAACTCAACTGACTGTTTTTAATTATTCCTTAACTCAATCAAGTTTCTAATAAAAATTAACTACTACATTAGCTAAGATATATATATATATATATATGAACTATCAAAATAAAGGCAAAACTATGCTTAATAGATTTATTCATTTAAGTTTACAAGACACAATAATTCAAATATTAGTAAATAGAATAATAGAAAGGATCTTGTGCATAAGATAAATTGCTGGCTTTTTTCAATCTCAGTATTCTAATTTTTCTCTTTTAAAATTTTATTTTCACACAATATATTTGATCATGTTTCTCCCATCCTCAACTTCTCCCATGTCCTCTTGACCCTCTTACCTACCCAATTTTATGTTCTCTATCTCAGTTTCAAAAACACACATAAACCCCACAAAAAAAGGAAAATCAAAGCAAATAACCAGTAAAACAAACCAAGGAAGCAAAAAACAAAGCAAAACAATAATAAAACAACCTCTACAACAAAACCAAACAAAACAAAGAGTACATTTTGCGTTAGGTAACTACTACACATGGGGGCTGCCCTAGAGTGTGATTAATACATCCAATGTCACTCCAGTGGAGATGATTGATTTCTCCTTTGCCAGAAGGTTTGAATTTAAAATAGTTTCTTCGCTAGGGGTTGGATCTTATGCCCAATTACCCTTCTCAGTTTGTCGATTTAGTCCTAGAAGAGGTTGGCAGCTAAGTCCTTAAATTGCATGGGTTTTGCTGTATAACAACCATTTCTAAAATAAACTTTTGAATACCTATTATTTGTCCACAGTACTGTGGGCAAGCCTTTGGACTAGGCTCATACGCATGAGATTTCTGTTGATATATTTTAGTGTTGTTCATGCAGTTGTAGTTACCTAATGACTTGAAGGGGACACTATAATCCAATGGCCCCCAGATGTCTGGATATTGGCTATGACATAGTCTTTTTCTTCTTCACGTGCTCTTAATTAAATAATCTTACTCAGTGGTATATTCTCATCAGAAAAAGACAGAATAGAGGATAGTGGGCTCCTAAATTCACTCTAGGTCCACATTTTGAAATTAACATAATATAATTTCACTAAATTCTGTTGCTCAAAATCATAGGATAAGGTAGGTACAAATTTCAAAAGCACAAAACAAAACAGTCTATCTCTCAAAAGAAGACGTTTCAAAGTTTGCACACATGCTTCTAATCACTGCTAAATTACAACAAAATATATACAAGAATCGGACATTTATCATATGTACACATATATTTGAATTAAGTAATTTTTTCTCTATGGGTCACTCTATGGGACAATCTAAATATATACAAAGAAATGGTAGTGTAAGTATCCAAACGGTTTACTGAATATAGAAAAATTCGGAAGTAAATTAATCTGCACATATTACAGGCATACATAATAACCTACAGTAATTCATACATAGGAAACTTTTCTGTAGCTAACAGTGAGTATAGATTTATGTATCCATAAATATTTATTTTCAAAGTTTTAATGTCAAATGAAAACCCAAGTTACAATAGTTCATTTGTAGATAGATTGTAGGGAGTGGGTCTGATGCTTTGACCTGAAGGTCCTGTTACCCAATTGGTTCTTATTAGATCAATAAAGTTGCCACCAGCCAATGGCTGGGTGGAAGAGGTGGGACTTCCAGGTTCCTGTAGGCAAGTTGGGAGACACAGGAGGTGGAAAGGTATTCGCTATGCTTTGCAGGGAAAGAGAGAGTCACCAGCCATGTGAGATCTCGGGAGGAGTAGCCATTGGCTGTTTCCCCAGGCAGGAGATTAGAAATACAATTAAGCTAAAGGCAGATTTAGTGATGAACATGTAGTAAAGGAAAAGGCTTGGTAGCTTCGGGAAGATTAGAAGAGCACAGCTGCTGAGCTATAAGGCAGCTTAAAA
>NW_021609885.1:0-6210 GCF_004785775.1 Grammomys surdaster | reverse complement strand
TCAAATATATCATCTTTCTAATACAGTGGGTCAAGTAGAACATAGACTATCAGGAATAGATAACAAGGAAACTGAATTAGAATGTGAAGACATTGATTAAGATACTTAAAGAATCTCTACATACTGGAGAGGAAGATGAATACATCCAAGAGACCTCAGGAAAGAACAAATTATACCAGTTAGCCAAATAAAGAGGAGGGATACCAAACAGTACAAATCAACAAATGGACAAGAATTTAATTCCCTAACCAAAAGACACAGACTAGGTGATTAGAGGAAAAAGAAATTGACTTCACCTCTTTGTTGGCTCCAAGAAGAGTGTGTTGTCATTGAAGACAAAGACAACCTAGGATCAAAGGATGGAGAAGGTTTTCAAGGAGGTGGAAACAAAAAGGGAGAAATTCTCTTTGTTCTGACAAATTGATATTTGTCAGAAGTCACAGAAAAGGTTACTTTATATTGATTAATGGAAAAATTCATTATGAAGATATAACAATTCTAAATATTTATGCACCAAAAACATCAGCATTACAAGTTTCTAAATAAAAAAAAAGTTAATAAACAGATTAAACTCAAGGGAATTTTAATGGTTAACATCGGCACTCCACTGTCATCAATGTATAGATTATCCTGACCAAAAAAACAGAGAACCATTTGAGATAAATCACATTAATATAAGTCAATTGGACCTAATATACTTCTGCAGAGCATCCCATCCAAACACTGCAGAATCCACATTCTTCTCAGCAGCTCATGAGACTTCCTCTATAATAGATAATATAATACCCAAAACATAAACTTGTGGATATCGACCAACACACCTTTGGATGATAATGAGTCATTAACAAAATTGATAAGGAAAGTTGAAATTTCTCAAAAACTCAGCAGACGTAAACCTCATGATCATGATGAAGGCAGTCCTAATGAGGTTTAAGAGAAGGAAAGGACATTTTTGTAGCAGTATAATTTCCGCCAAGTTGGGAGGAGCTAAGGTGGGAGGAATAAGGAGAGGAAGAGTAGGGAGAGGAGGAGCTAGAGGAGAGAGGAGCAGAGAGAAGGGAACATGGCATTGGACATGTGTGTGTGTGTCTAGCAGACAAAGGTAGTTGATATACCTAGGTTGAGTATTGGGTTACACCTCTAATTGTGTGGGCATCTTGTTACTGAGTGTTACCAAACCTATGAAGCCTTGGATAACTTAAGAATTAGAGTCTCATTTCTACCTGGTACCTGTAGATGGTGGGATGGTCTGGGCTCAGCCCAGCCTTGTGGAGACAGTGTGAAAGATTGGCAGAGCTCTCTCCCATGCTGGTGTCTTGAGGGTGGCAGGGTTGTGGTCTCAGGCAGCCTGAGCCAGTGGCCTGAGATGGCAGCCTGAGCAGAATGGGGATGAAGCATTCTCAGGCCTAGGATAGTCAGGAAGACAGTGACTGATTAAGAACAAGCCAGGCTTGGGTGTTGCTGTTTTAAAATAATTACCTAAACACATTTCCCAGTGGACGTTTATAAGATTGGGAGGTTTTGGAGGCTTGAGTAAGAACTGGAAGTCCCTAGTTTTTCCACACCTGGAGAAGAAGGGAAAAGGAGAAGTTAGGGGCTCCATATAAAAACCTGAGTCAGTCAGAGGAATATAACTTCGTCTCCAAGATTAATTTACTCCTTTCTAGGGTAGATTCTTCCAGCTTTGGATTCCTACCTTTGGGTTCCTCACCAGACTGTTTCAGCAACTGGCTTCAGGGACTTCATGAGTCTCTCAAATTGCACAGCTCCTACCAGAAGGTTTTCTTTCTCCTCAAAACACGTTTAATTCTTTCTGCACCCTAGCTTTGCCTGGTCCATCTAACCCATCCCACCTTAGTCTCGGTGCTCACTGAGGTTCCACACTGGGATATTGGGGCAGTGTTATGGATCTGATATGCAGGTAATTGCTTATCTTTCCAAACAGTTAGAGGAATGTAACCTAGGATGACCTTGTTTAGGAATCTGACGGCAACAGTACTCCTGATCCAAGAAACTTAAACTGTTGCCTCCTTCCTTTTACACCTCCATATGTCTCATCTTAACAGCTTCTTTTAACTCATCAGGCAATCTCTGTGCTCTATCCCACTCACCCTCATGATATTCACACCCATCAACTACAAACTCCCTCTGCCTTCCCACACTGATGCTATCCCAACTCAATTACACTTGTTCTCCTTTGTGATTCTCCAAAGCCACAAACTACTCATTCTCATGATTGCTGAGCTATTAGACCACTTTCTTTACCTTTCTGACTCCCCCTTGCCTAGCCTGGCCTGGCCCTATCATGGTTTACACAGAGCTCAACCACCAGTGCAAGAAGCCACACAATACATACCCTATTTCCAGCTAGAATGTAACTATAGAGTCAAGGCCCCTCTCACACAGGACTACCAACAGGCAGAACATATTGTACTAACCAGGGCACAGACCCTGGCGAAAGGATCACTCCTGTGGACATTGTGATTTATGTGAACACTTCCTCCTGGTGTAAGAGACATTGTAAGAGGCTCCCAATTTGCTGGAGTTATAGTTGCTTATTGTTGAACACCACAACCAGATTAAGGGGAACCAGGTTGGTCAATATGATGTCATTGACTTTATTATTCCTCAGTGCTTAGTCCTGTGAAGCCTTGTTGGGAATAAAAGAGGCCATTGCTAGCTGCCCAGAGACCTCTCTGGACATCCCTTTTAACTAGGCTAAAGGGGTCCAAAAACTTCTTTTTAACCTGAAAGATTACTTTGTTGAGATTGCCTCTGGAAAAAGCATCTCTTTGGACCTTCTCTTGAGTTTCTGCTTCCATAGAGTTGTACATGATATGACTGAGTCTATACTTGAGGGTCCGGTGATATGCCTTGTCTGGGGATTAAAGCACTGACTTGGATTTCCTGATTAGAATTGTGTTAGGTGGTTTAGTCTCAACCCAGCCCCACTCCCCAAATCCTCCAAAGATAGCATCCTCCAACCATTCTTGCAGGCAACTACCAGAGGCTATATGTACCTGCAATAATTTTATTGTTCATCATCATAATCATTAATACAGAACCATGTGGAGACAGCACGGCAAATTTCAATGGGTGATTTTTTTTTCTTATAAGAACTTCTGCCCTTCAAATCAAATTTTTGTAAAAGAATCTACAAATCTGTATGAACAGCAGGATGGCAATTGTACCTTGATGACAATTGGACAGTAGTCAAAGAATTAGAAGGAATAACAAGAGACCTTTCCTAGGATTCTATGTTTATAAATGGGGGTTTGTGGGCATTTATTGAACATTACCTTTTGCACCTCAAAATTCATGAATCACTGTTTGTTGAACTCTGCCAATTTGAAATGGTTGTTGACCTCTTATTTGGAAATTGTACCAAAATCTAAGCCTAGTCCAATCATGAGAAGAGATCTGAAGATCTTGTCCTTCAGAAGCTGGCATTGCTCAAAGGCCGTGGTGTTGCCTTGGGTTACCATGTACATGCCTATATGTGGGGAGTCAACTGCTGGGAGGATTTTCATTTCCAGACCATGTGGACACTGGATCCTCCCAGATGGCCTTGGACGACTCTACCACCTTGGATGCAATCTTTTCTTCTTCTTACAGACAATTGTGTTGTCAACTCAGCTGTTAAAGAGAAAGTCCTTGTTGGTCCATTTGGCATGGCCATAGAGGGGTCAGCATGGGCAATAGTCTTGGCAGTGTTGGACTTGCTGGTAGTGGCAGGTCGATAAGGTATACCGAGGTGATGCTCCTTCTTCTGGAGTCCTCCTAACACCATCCTACCAAGATTCTGGGCTGTAGATACTCAGCTAAGAGAGTCAGTTGAAGCATCCTTTACTTGTCGTTTTAGAACCATATCATGATTAAAGATTAACCACTAATATTTAATCTGATATAATATCAATGAATGCATTACAAATGATGTCATCCTAGCCTTCCCTTGCCTTCTAGAAGGTCTAAGTTGTTTTCAGGCCATACAGTCTGCCCTGCTGTGGTTTCCTAAAAAGAGAGCATTTATCCCTCAGCCATTTGCCCACTTCTTCACTTGGACTGGCCCCGTGACAGTGGATAATGAAGATGTGGGCTATATTCACATTGTATATGTAGACTGTTCCTCATGCTTGAGAATAAAATCATGTGCTTTGCAAAAAGATACATAAATGGAACTGGGGAACAAAATATGGAGTTAGATCAGGCAGATGCAGAAAGACAATGATCAAAGGTTGAAACACCCTTAATGGTTGACTTGAACTTTCAGTACCTACCTTTGAACCATCACACTGTAATTTCACACTGCAGTGTAAGTTACATGAAATTTGAAATATAGTGGCACACTATAATTCTGCCTCACTCCTTTGGTACTGCTCTTCCTTGCTTTCTCTGCTCTAGAGAGTCCTCCAACACTGGCACACCCACCAGCTGACTTCTGTTACTTGTTATAGAGCATCTACTGACTCAACACTGGTGAGGAGTGGATTATTTAGTCGTTGTCTTGTGTTAACCTTAGAACCCTGGTTGTCTCAGATGAAGTCTTTTCAGTGACCCTGTTTCTCCGCAGCAGTAACAGCTCTCTGATGACTGAGGACCAGTAGTATGTTCTGTTCATGTGATGAGTTATAGAACTTTACAACTTTTTCCCTTGGCTGCAATAAACCTTCATCTGGTATATGAAGATTCCCCCATGTGGACAGAGTATGGTTCCCTTATGGAAAGGGAATAGTAGTGTGCTTTGTGCCTGAATCCAGAAACAAATTTTATCCCAGTCTTCCAACATGTCCTCAGACTTATTCATAAACACCTGGTAGACATCTGCAGACGAGTCTGGGAAGGGTGTAAGCTTCTTCTTGGGTCTGTGGTTCTCAATCCATTCTGCATTCTTATTTAGACCACACATTGTCTTTATCACTTAGAATACTCTGGTCATTTTCATTATATTTATGTGACTATCTCCCTGGAAAGGTAGGGTGAGACTTGTTCAAACCTGCTGTGTAAAAGTGTCTCCTAGGCATGACAGCCCTTTAATCAGAGAAGCTAAGAATATCTGTAAAAGACTCCTCAGGATCCTGTAAAACATGATGGTGACTAGACTACCATTTGTGAGTCCAGCCACTCTCTGTATCCTCATACAGTCTCTGGGCAGTTCTGTCAGAGTTGTACTGGGTTCTTGGAGGTGCTAGATTATGCATAGGTTGGACAGTAAACCAAAGGAGGGATTACACTGATGCAGCTATGGGGAAGTCTTTGTTGGGAAAGGTATTTGAGACACAGCTGCTTTTTGAGTAATCCTGTTACTAACTCCTCACTAATGCTAAATAAGCCAGATACAAGGTAAATCAAAGTGCGCTCAGTGGAATCCTCTCCTCCCCCCACTCTGTTCTCCCATGCTCTATCTGGGGTGAGTAGATGCTTGTTCATGTCTCCCATAAAAATTTTAATACAACAGCTCACGTTTCCTTCATGTTTGTCTTCATTTAGTTTTCAGGGTAAGCATTTCTCCATCCATTCCTGTAGAGAGTTTTTCTTTTTTTAAATATTTATTTATTTATTTATTCATTTATTTATTTATTTATTTATGGTTCCTCTCTCTTCATATGTCCCTCTCTGAGGAACATAGATTAATTTTGAGCCAAAGACGTTGCATTAGTTAAGTTTCTATTGGTTCAATAAAGGCCATGACCAAAACTAATTTGAAGAGGAAAAGGTTTATTTAGCTTATATATCCTGAGTCATAGTTCATTAATGGAAGCCATTGAAAGAACTCATGGTAGGAACCTGGAAGGAGGAACTGAATCAGAGAAACCATGGCAGAATGCTGCTTCCTGGCTTGCTCAGCATGGATTGACTAGATTGCTTTCCTAAACAACCCAGGATACCAAGCCCCAGGGTAGCATCACCCATAGAGGGCTGGGCCCTCCCTAATCAATCATTAATCAAGAAAATGCACTACAAATTTGCCTACAGGCAGTCTGAGGGATGAATTTCCTGAAACTTCTCTGCACACACACAAACATACACAAAACAAAGACACAAGCAAATAAATAAATAATAAATAAATAAATGTAAAAATGAAAAAACAACTAAAACCTGGACATTGATCCAATTCTGATTTTCAAAACAATGTTTTATTTTTACATTAAAAAAAGAAGATATGAAGAGGATAAATATTTCCTCTTTAATACATTTGTATAAAATACCATA
>NW_021609884.1:0-1384 GCF_004785775.1 Grammomys surdaster | reverse complement strand
TTACTAGGAACATTTTATGCAAAGTCTAGCTGTTCTCTATTATAAAACAGGCAGATAAAGCATGAAATCAAGGCTGGAGAGATGGCTCAGCAGCTAAGAGCACTTGCTTTTTTTTTTTTTTTTTATTTTTTCGTGACAGGGTTTCTCTGTGTAGCCCAGGGTGTCCTGGAACTCACTCTGTAGACCAGGCTGGCCTCGAACTCAGAAATCTGCCTGCCTCTGCCTCCCAAGTGCTGGGATTAAAGGCGTGCGCCACCACTGCCCGGCTAAGAGCACTTGCTACTCTTATAGAGGACCAGATTTGTTTGGTTCTCAGCACCTACATGGCAGCTTACAACTGCTTGTAATCCTAATTTCAGAGAATCCCACCCCCTCTGTGGCCTTCACAGGCACCAGCCATGTACATGGTGCATGGACATACATGTAAGCAAATACTCACACACACAAAATTTAAAGTAAATATACAGAGTGAACAAAAAGAGTTACGTCCAGTCTTGAACAGCTCTGTGTGCTCACCAGCACTTGATACTGACTCAGGGTCTCTTACACTTGGAGATAGACAGTTCAGATTTCAGAGTCTTGGATTTGGGGATATTTGCATAGACCTTCCCAGTTGAGCTCTTGTGAAATTCCAAAGTCCCGAATGCTCTGAAATCCAACATTTCCCCATATCATCTCGCAAAAGGTTTCAGGCTTTGACTGTTCTGAGTCGGGTGCCTAGCCCATACAAGTAAGTGGCTGTTCGGGTGCCGTCTTTCTCCCGGTGACCCTCTTGCCATTTCCCTGGCGAGCAGTACACTAGAACTTCCTACCTGTTCCTTGGTCATCTGTGTATCCACACTGTAATCATGCTTGCCGGGGCTGTGTCAAGATGGCTGCTGGGTATTTTCTCTTTTTCCTTGCTGATCTGAGAGCGTATGGGTGGATACAGTCTGCAGAGCACAGCGGTGTGAGGAATGAGTCTCATTAGCTGGAGAGAGGAGAGCAGCATTTCCTCCAGCTCTGCTTTGGTGGGCGTGGCGGCAGCATGGGCTTTGTTCAGTGAGAGTTGGAGCTGGTGGCCAGCACTGTGTACAAGCTCTCCGCAGGTAGCTCATCCGGCTTCCGGATCTCTTCACACTCTGGATGTGCCGAGGAACAGACAGATTTAATCTTAATCTGTGCTTCTCACGGCCCCGGTTGTGTTAACATCTTTCTCTCCTCTTTAAGAAACCTCTCCTCCACACTTCCTTGCCTGTGTCTGTCTATAGGTCAGTCATGAGCAGTTGGAATATCACCCACTTGGCTTGTCTTTTTCCCTACGGATGCAGCAGTGTGATGCCCAGTTGTGAAGGTGACTCATAAGGGGTTAACTAGGGGCTTAGGTCTAGCCTCGTCCCTCCCC
>NW_021609883.1:0-1097 GCF_004785775.1 Grammomys surdaster | reverse complement strand
TTTATATCTTTGTACTTAGCGAGTAACTATGATGAATATGGCTGATGATCTCCTGTGGTGACCCGTTCCGTAAGTGTCCAGCCTGCTACTCTTCCTGCTCAATAGGATATGTGGATCATTTTTTCTTTTATTGAAAATAGTGGGTTTTTCTCATGGTTTCCCCTCCCTCTGCTCATTGCAGCTTCTCTCCATCCCTCCTCCCAACTGGATCACCCCATACTTTTTCTTACAGCACATGGGAAGCAGGAGAGGCAATCTATAGCATCTGTGACACTCTACAGCAACCCATAAAAGAGCTGTGGTTGACTTCTCCCTGTCATAGTCACTCTAGTTACCTCATTCTGCATGGATTCACTGCATGTGAAAGAACTGTGTAAGTTGATGTGGTTTCATTTGAACAGTTTCCTGAATGTTTATTAGCGACATGATCATGATGGAGACTGAGGGATTGTTGTCTACCCTCTGTATTTCTTTTCTTCCTAATTAATAATTTGAGTCAGTGATAAGTATATTTTTCTTCTGACATTTATTCATCTCTATTATTACATTCCTTCCTCATTTAAAGCTTGATTATTGAGGCATGTGAGCTCAGACAAAACCTTCCTGTATTATGAGCTAAATTAAAATTTCTTTTTTAGAAGTTAATCACGTCAGATATTTTATAGGAGTAATGTGAAGCTGACTTAGAAACGTGATGTTCTTTGACACCAACCGAATTGTTAAGTCACCAAACCATTGAAATTTGAGGCCCCTAACCAAACAAGTTTTCACAGTTTGTGATGGAATTGAAAATATTGTATCAATTCACCTCTGAGGTCAAGAAGAAAAGTAGATACATTCTTACCACTCTGTATAGATATATCCATGAATTCTTTAGATGGGAATTAAAAACACTATCTAATGAAGCTGTAGCAGTCTATTGCAATTTTCAAGCCTACTGCTTCAGCATAAGAGTGCATGAAACAGTGACTGAGTTACACATACATGACCCACTGCCCCATTTGATTGCTGTGAAATAAGAACTCTGCACAGGGGAAAGTCAACAATGTCCACTAAAACAACATTGAAAAGATGGAAATTAAGTTCACAGATACTAG
>NW_021609882.1:0-3435 GCF_004785775.1 Grammomys surdaster | reverse complement strand
ATGTAGGAAGGGGAAGCAATCTTCCCTGGCCATGACACTGGCTTGGCAGATTTCCTTCATTTGCTCCATAGAGCTGATGACATCTTGCTGTTACATTTGCTTGTTAGTGCAGCCCTGTACGGAGAATTCAAGTGTGCCACCGAGTGTCATCCAGGCTCAGTCACACTGGATTTATAAAGAGGAGAATGAGTTGGAGATAAGAACAAAGGGATAATTTTAGACTGTTTTAATTTAAAGAGCTTTATGCTCATGAAAGTAACATTCAATTATGAGATTGGGTTTTAGGCACATATAATGTAACATTATGCAGAAGAAAATAAGTTTAACCCTTCTTTCAACTGCCTTTGAAGTTCACACTTTTGGAAGAAACTAATTTTATCTCTATCTATCTATCTATCTATCTATCTATCTATCTATCTATCTATCTATCATCTATCTATCTATCTATTTATCATCTATCTATCATCTATCTATCTATCTATCTATCTATCTATCTATCTATCTATCTATCTATGTTTATGTGTTGTTTTGGTTTTAATTAATTAATTTATTCTTTCATGTATTACATCCCGAGTGAATTTTCCCCTTCCTCCTCTCCTCTCTCCTCCCAGGCCCTTCCTGACATCTCCCCTCTCCCAACAAAACACTCCTCCTCCATTTCCCTTTAGAAACAGTCAGACCTTCCAGGGTTATCAACCAAACATGACATATCAAGTGGCAATAAGACTAAGCAATACTCTCATATTAAGGCTGTGAGAGGCAATCCAATGGGAGGAAACGGGCCCAAAAGCAGGTGAACAAGTCAACCCCTCCTCTCACTGTTAGAGGTCCCATAAGAACACAAAGCTACATAACCATAACATAGGCAGAGGATGCATGTTCTCTGTGTGGCAGTTTAGTCTCTGTAGTCCCCATGGTTATATGAATTTTCTTGTAGTGTTTTTAATCCTTCTGGCTCCTTTCACTACATCTACCATAGGATTCCCCAAGCTCCACCTAATGTTTGGCTATGGGTCTCTGTCTCTGTTTCCATCAGCTGCTTGATGATGCCTCTTCGATGACGATTGAATTAGACACCAATCTATATCACAGTATCATTAAAAATTATTTCATTGACTTTTTTTGCCAGTGGTGTTTGGTTTTATCCTAACTCTCTGGGCTATCTAATCTAGCATCTGGGTCCTCTCCTCCCAGGCATGGGTCTCAAGCTGTACCAGTCTTGGTTTGGCCACTTCTACACCTTTGCCCCAGCACATCTTGCAAATAGAACAAATGTAAGCCGAAGGTTTTGTAGCTGGGTTGGTGACTCAGTCCCTCTACTAGAAATTGTACCTGGTTATCGGAGGTGCTTGGTTCAGGCTCTGTACCCCACAGTACTAGGAGTTTTAGCTAGTGTTACCCTTGTGGATTCCTGGAGTTTCCCTTGCACTAGGATTTTTACCTAGTACATTTTACCTGAAATGGTCACCAATTCAACTTGTCTCTTCTAGAGCTATTTCCCTCCATCCTTCCATCACCTGATCTCTCCTGTTCCTGTCCCCACTCACCCCGAGTCTACCTGCAATTATCTATTCTATTTGTCCTTCCCAGAGAGACTCACGTATCCTCCTGTGAGCCATTCTTGTTACTTAGCCTGTACTTAGTCTGTAGATTGTAGCATGATTATCCTTTACTTTAAAGCTAATACCCCCTTATAAATGAGTGCATAACCATGTTTGTCTTTCTGGCTCTTGTTACCTTGCTCAGGATGATTTTTTTTCTAGTTCCATCTATTTGCCTGCACATTTCATGTGTCACTGTTTTTTTTTTTTTTTTAACAGCTAGGTAATATTTATTTATTTATTTATTTATTTATTTATTTATTTTCAGACAGGGTTTCTCCATGTAGTCCTGGCTGTCACAGAGACCCACCTGTCACTGCCTCTCAAGTGCTGGGATTAAAGGCATGAACTACCACTACCAGGAGTATCTTTTTGTTTTCAAACTCTCTTTGGAAGCCTGATGTGATGGAATCCCACTGTCACCAAAGCACTTGGGCAGTGGATGCAGGAAGAGTGACTACCTTAAGCTACACAAATTTCTCCATCTCCAAAGCAATAGTAAGATCTCCTTGTAGGAATGACAGTTCACTGTGTACTTGGCGAAAGAGCTTACATCCTGCTAATAAAGAAATCCTCTGGGGTTCATTGTTTTCTTGTTCTACATGGAAATTAATCTACAAATTACTTTCTTCCTTCCTGGTATCTGCCTGGTAGTAGCGCAAAAGCTCAATTAGGCCAGAAAGGAAAACAGACACAGGGTCATGTGTACACAAAACCAATTGTGTTAGGATAACAACAGAAAACTGTTGCCAGTATGACTAATCTCCATGTATCAATGATTAGTTCTGGCCAATTGTTGGCACTATGAGCCTACTTTTGACAAATATGCATATCTACGGAAATCCTTTCAAACATCAAGTGTTAGCAAGTAATTTAAATGAAAGGAAAAGATGTATTCTATAGATCTTTTTTGGCATGGGCCAAAAAGATAAGTAAATAAAAATATACAAATAAATTTTGACCCATGAGTCAAATTAGACCATAGTTTATCCAGGTACACCAGCTGACTTAGAAAGCAATAAAATTAGAAATCAGACTGTCAGAAACATCAAATATTATAGGAAAAGGTGTCGACAGTTTCTGGTTGTAGGGAGTAGAAAACTCAATTCCAAGTGTTTTCCTAACATGGGAGAGGACTACTGTTTTCCATCAGTGAAAAATCCAGACTTACCCTAAGGGTTAGGCGGCTTGGAGCCACAGTTCACATGGTGTCAGTATCATTTCTCCTTATGCCTTGCTAAGAGAAAAAGCACTTCAAGTCCCACAGGTAATAGTAAGTTTCTTATTTTTTTTTTGTAAATAAAAGCCGGGCAGTGGTGGCGCACACCTTTAACCCCAGGACTTGGGAGGCAGAGGCAGGTGGATTTCTGAGTTCGAGGCCAGCCTGGTCTACAGAGTGAGTTCCAGGACAGCCTGGGCTATATAGAGAAACCCTGTCTCAAAAAAAAAAAAGAAAGAAAGAAAGAAAGAAAGAAAGATAAGAAGACTGTAATTTCTTTTAGAAGACTTCCTATGAGGGTGTAGACCAAGTCTTCAAATGCTATAGCCAGGTGATAGAATTAAGATTTGGCTTAAACTATTCAGTTTGAGAATTTACTGAAAAATGTCTGTCTAATAATATTTTTTTTGCCCCCTAAGGATTCCTGCTGCACAGGAAGGGAATTAAAATCACAAATATAAACAGTAACTGTATACATGATTATGTGCCGCCCATCAAGGAAACTGTAAGGAAAACATCGATGTCAGAGAAAAAAAAAAGGAAACAAATGCAAAGGTTTTGTAGGGCAAAGGAATGGAAACTATCCACTGTAAAAGGACTAGAGGGAAGGAGGGA
>NW_021609881.1:0-2053 GCF_004785775.1 Grammomys surdaster | reverse complement strand
AAAGCAGGGATTTGAACTTCTTCACTAACAACTCTCAAGTGCAACATATATCTTCAACAGTCTCATGATATCACCAGGGTCAGAACAGTGACAATTTATTCTGATAGGCTTCTTGCTTATAAAATTTTCATTCCTTCCACACTAAAAATTATTATACCATTTACAGTAAAAAAAAATACAGAATAAAAATGAATGCAATTGAAAATTAACTCATTTAACTCTAGGGGCCTGAGGCCAGTTGTTACTATTTTAAAAGAAAGGTATTTGTAGTGAAAATAGATGATCCGGTGGTAGAACTTTAGAGACAAGAGTTTTAAGTTCTGATTTCAAAATGTAACTTCTAACAGAATGCTGACCTTTTGTAGTTTTCCTGACTGTCAGATCCAAAGCCCCTCTTCCCTGAAGGGCAGTTGACATTGTTCTAAACAAAAGAATTTTGGCTATGTAAACAGAAGGATTGTAATTGGGTAAACAAGCCTAAAGGTTTACTAGAGAAGCAGATCTTTTAAAGTGGTTTCTGTTTACTGGAAACCACCTTTAATCCTTCAGGAACCTTCCTTGACCTTTCTTCAAAGGTCAACTACCTTTGCCAGGGACATTTAGTTACAGGGCAATTTGGACAGACTAAATGGGCTCTGATGGAAACTCTGCTGAATGTCATGTAGAATCTCCTTACTTTCCCACCATTTAACACTTCTCTCTGCCTGTCACTACTGCCCTTAAAGAGAAGACTTGGCAGTTTGATTCCCAGTAGGTCTATGTCTCTGCCCACAAAGCAGTCTAGTTCTGTGTTTCCCTGAAACATCCTTTTACATGGTGTCATTAAGCTGATATTTTTAAACTTCATTATCAAGTCTTCTTACGCAACTAAGTTAGTTTCTCCCAAGTTTTTTAGTGACCTGACCTTCAATAATGCTGTTTCTCTTCTAATTTTAAGATTTCCACTAAAAATAATTCACTGACTACATTCTTAGAAATCCTCTTAAAATCTGAAGACAAGACGTGCAACATTAAAACAATTATTTAAATTACTTTTAAAACTAAAGTAGGATAAGAATTTCATTTTTAAAAGTCTTTGCAAAATTAACTAACTAATAAATCGAAAGGAATCTCAATAGACTATAACCAAAATTTAATTAAGATGATCATAAATAACATTCGCTTTTTTCTTAGTATACACACCCACATTTAACTAGTGTTCAATACTACTGAGTTATAAGAGGGAAGTTGCAATTTAGTTTAAAAGAAGAAGCCTTGATATGGCATTATGAGACAAGAAAACTCTCAAAGATTCAACTTTAGATTCAAATTGTGAATTCCTTTTCTGTTGTTCATCTACTGAAGGCTGTGAAACCTACCCCCTCTAGAACAGTTTATTTCCCCAGTGAGATTCCCTTGGAGAACGTTACATTTTCATTTACAAATGATTGTCTATAGCTTCAAAGGATAGCTATGAGGGCATGTGTCCAGTTTCCCTTTTAGCTCTAGGACCCCATCTTTTACAGACCCATGTAGCCCTGTTCATGTTGTCTCAGTCTTTCCAATTAAGGTATGTTTATACCATGCTGTATGTTAGAAGGCCTTGTTTTCATGTTGTCTTCCATGCCCTCTGACTTTTACACATTCTCTGCCTCTTCCACGGGTTTCTCTAAAACCTGATGGGAGGAATTTGATGAGGACACTCTATTCAAGGTCACAAGTGTCCCAAGAAAATGCCTTAACAACCCAGGCTGTTGTCAAATTGTTTTCTTTCCACAAACTGACAAGAATGCCCTATTGCTGAAGATAACACTTGCACCACACAATGAACACGGTGATTCCCACATGGAGTTTTCACTCCCTAGTGCTCCTGTACACTATCAAAGAAAAACATAAGCAACAACCCTTCTACAAACCCCTCAAACTACAATGCTCTCCTACCTGGAAGATATGTTAGTGTGATTGTAGCAAAAAGTCTTAAGGCATAGTAAATGAGGTGAAACCCAAACCTGATATAGCTCTAGGTAACAAAGAGTCTGAGACAAGGCAATCCAGAGATCTAGGGTAAAAGCAA
>NW_021609880.1:0-1652 GCF_004785775.1 Grammomys surdaster | reverse complement strand
ATGTATATAATACTTTGTAGTATATTACATATACTATATTGTATATTTTAATTATTATAATTCATTATTATATATTATTATAAATTATTATATATTATATATTATTATTATATTATATATTATGTATTATATATTATTATAATTCATAATTATTATAATTCATTATCTAAATAACAATATAATTATATTAACATGATATACTGTATTAATTAAGATATATATTGAGATATATATATTTGATATATATTGATGTTATATTAATATATTTTATCCTATTGTGTAGTGTGTCATATACATAATATTGTACCATATTTTATATGTATGGTATTATATATTATACAATATCATTATAGTAATATGATACATTGTATTAAGATATATGTTAAGGTTATATTAGTATATTATATCCTATTATATAGTGTGTTATATACATAATATTACACCATATTTTATATGTATGGTACTATACATTACACTGTATACACTACCATATAATATAATCATATCAAAATATAATATTGATCATTACAATAAATGATATAATCAATATACAATTGATTATATCAATGTATAATATTGACTATATAATAATCATTAACATATTACGAGTCAACATTATATTCACATACTGTATTGTTATATAATATACATTACATTATATAGGCTATAGAACATACATATAGATACTAATAGATGTGTATTCATATCTATCGATTATAATGTCGCTGCCATGACTCACTATCTGCTCGCCTGCTATAGGGGAGTGTGGATTCCCTTCCTGTGTCAATTGTGGAAGACGTCCGCCTTCCCAGAGATACCTCGTGATGTCATGTCCGTGATGTCATTTCCGTGATGTCACACCCGTGATGTCATTCCCGTGATGTCACAGTGTGATGTCATACCCATGATGCCATACCCATGATGTCACAACGTGATGTCATACCCATGATGTCATGTCTGTGATGTCATACCCATGATGTCATAGCCATGATGCCATAGCCATGATGTCATACCCATGTCATACCTATGATGTCACACCCGTGATGTCATACCCATGATTTTATACCCATGATGTCATACCCATGATGTCACAGCCATGATTCTGCCCATATCATACCCATGTCATACCCATGATGTCATAGCCATGATGTCATAGCCGTGATGTCATAGCCGTGATGTCACGCCTGCGATTCCACACTCATGATTTCACATCCTTCATGCCACACCCGTGATGTCGCAACCGTGATTTCACACACACGTGATGCACACGATGTCACCCCCGCGATTTCACACCTATGGTGTCACACCCGTGTCAGACCTGTGATGCCATACCCATGAATCATTCTCATGTCGCGTCCATGACGTCACACGCTCAATGTCACGCTCATGACGTCATGCCCATGAGGCGACACCCGATCATCATTCCAGTCAAGAAAACAAAGAATAAAATTTGATGGGTAAAATAATAACAGGAATAATAATAATAAATAGAGTGATCCCTGACCTGTAGCTAATAGAGTATTGATCACAGGTATTGATCATCAGTGGTGGATGCTGGATCAGTATTCGCAGTTATTTGTGAATAATTGTCGATCGTTTATTCACTATTTATCTTTTTATTTTCTGTATTAATAAAAGCAATCAAATTCAAT
>NW_021609879.1:0-1758 GCF_004785775.1 Grammomys surdaster | reverse complement strand
TCTCTCTCTCTCTCTCTCTCTCTCTCTCTCTCTCTCTCTCTCTCTGGCAATTGCTTAGATTTTTAAAAACGAATCCAAACATAGGACTTCAAAGGCCCCAGCACTTGTGCTTTTATTGCTCTTCCACACTTCAAGGACAACCCTCCTACTATCTTGCAGGGGTCACTTCAGAGATGTTCTTGTAAATTAATTCCCACACTCTTTTCTGAGTTGACATTTTAAAAACATATGAATGAACATAAAGCTTATGGGCTTATGGTTTGACTACAGGACTGATTTGTAGACAAAGGTCAGTGGAGGCTTTGAGTTCTGGGCTGTATCCTTACTATTTTGCGATTTTTTTCATAAATAACAACAACAACAACAAACCCATACTCGAATCCCTGGTAACAAATTATTTGACTTTAAATACTAAATTGGTAGTAAATATGTGCTAAAAGTTTCTTAGTCCAATAACTGTGGTGTGGAGTTACAGATGTTATTGGTTCACCAAGGTTTTTTTCTTTTTTTTTCTTTTTCTTTTTTTTTTTTAAGAAAAAAACCCATAATTAGTTGTTAATTTATAAATGCATTGTTTTGTGGAGCAAATCTTGCAGGATATCAGGTCCCAGAGGACAAAGGTAATAAAAGAGGCATATGGTAATGACAATGGCCCAATTATACCTGGGTTAATTTATTCTTTATCATTTACACCAGTGCTTGAATATTTTGATGATTATAACTTCTTACCAACTCCCATGCCAAAGTAATTAATGTAGTATCTGAAATTTAAGTAGTCAGATATTTCTTTTTTCAACTTTTGGCTTGGTGAATAATTTTAAACATAGGAAGAAAGATTGTCTTTTGTACAAGCTTGTCTATTCACCATGAAGTCTCCAGAGCCACAGGATAGCACTCACATACAAAATACCCACCAGAAATCCCTGCCGGGCTTGCCAGTGCTGCTGTCCAGGCACGCTTACCTTAGATTCTGACATTGGTTCTTCTCTGCTACAGGGATCTTGTTGAATTTAAAAAGGAATTGACGAAGAGTAGAAGTTTAGACTTCTGCATGGGACTGTATTTCACCCACAGAATTGGGGAACCCTTAACTATATAAACTAAGATGATTTTAAGGAGAAAATTTGAAGATTTTTTAGGAAATCAAGCAGTTGGGAAGCAGGCAGAGAACCTAATTAAAAAAATTCTATTATAGCCTGGTGAGGAAGCCTTTAACATAACACTTCTTTAGGGACCAGAAATCTTATGAGTGAATGAATAATGTCTGCCCACTAGTGTGTGTGTGTGTGTGTGTGTGTGTGTTTGTGTGTGTGTGTGTATCTCACAGTAAAATAACTTTATGTTTGAAATTATATATAAAATAACTCAAAAGTTAAAACATCAAAAAAAAATCCCACGTATTACAAAATTTCAGTCTATGTAGTATGGCAAACTGAAGCTATACAGAACTGCTCCTGCCTACCGTTGGCCATGATGAGCACCCTGTTCATATTGGTTTATATTCATGTGGGTATGAAAGTGCCCACACATGAGAGCATATACCAGCACAGGATTTTGATGAAGACAACTCCAGTGTTTTCTATCTATTCTTCTTCCTGTCCGCTGTGTTCTCTCTCCCCTCAGCTTTTGAAGGCTTTTATGTCACTCTCTGAGTTTACTGAATTGTACACTCTCAGCTGTTTGTTACATCAGTGTGCCACCTGTTGTTTTCTTTTTTAAAAAAAATTTTTTATTGGATGTTTTATTTACATTTCATAT
>NW_021609878.1:0-7007 GCF_004785775.1 Grammomys surdaster | reverse complement strand
CTCTCTCTCTCTCTCTTTCTCTCTCGTGCACACACACACACACACACACTTGAGACAGGATCTCATTCTGTAGCTCTGCCTCCCTTAGACCTCACTACGGAGACTGCGTTGGTCTTGAACGTACGTAGCCTCCCATCCCTGTCTTGAGTGTGTTAGGATTACAGGCATGCTCCCTTGCTTCTGGCCCCAGAGTAACTTGGAAACAGTTCTACAAGAAGTGGGTAGGGGTTACACCATCCTGGGGAGTCAGTCATATGAAGTGGAGCTTTAAATAAATACCTCTATCTATCATCTGGGTTGGGATCACAGGGGATGCAGTCATTGAATAGCAAAGAACTAACTAAAACTCAACAGGACAAAGATGACAGGCAAGTCTCCAAAGTGCTGGGAATAAGTAACACACATCTAAATAATTCTTAGGCTAAGGAGAAAGTCTTGAGAAATTAATAAAGCATGGGCCAGGAGGTGGCTCAGTTGGTAAGATCCCCCAGCATTCAAATCAAAACTGAGTGTGACAGTGTATGTCTGCAGTCCCTGCACTGGGGAGTTGGAGATAGGGATTCTTTGGAAAGCCCTGGCCAGCCAGCATAGCTGAGAAGATGAGTCCAGGCTCAGGGAAAGACCCTGTCTCAAAAAATAAGGCGGAGAGTGAGCAAGGAGGACACCTGATGTCGATTTCTTGTCTTCTCATACATGGACACGCCCATGAGCATACACTCTCCTTCTACACACACACACACATGCACACGCACACACACACATGTGCACACTCACATATACACACATGTATGCACACACGCACACACACACACATGCACACACTAAAAATACATTAATCCAAATGAAAACGAAGGCAGGATGTACCAAAATTATCCAAGTCTGTAGGATATAATTACAGCTGCGATAGAAGTAACAAAAACTGCTGTATCAGAAATACCCTGTGCCTTTGACTCCTTTGCTTCCAGAAATAGCTGCTGAGGGCTGAAGAAAAAGAATCCTTGGACTTGAAGAAGGAAATGGAAACTGTCCAAACCAAGATGCAAAGAATGAAAAAGCATTGAGCAGAATATCTAAAACTTCGAGACAGCCAGGGAGGGCATACTCTATGCATAATGGAAATACCATAAGCAAAAGAGGGAATCAAAAGAAACATTTGAGGTTGAAGTAGTTGAGAATTTTCCAAAATTCAGGACACTCATCAAAGTGTGGGGAGATGCCCCAGCACCCACAGATAGCATATATTCCACAAGTTATAGAAGTCCCCGAAACTAAAAGATCTTAAACGGAGCCCGAGGGATAGGAGATGACTTCAATTTTAGAAGGACAGAGTGAGAATATCATTCCTGGTGTTTTGTCTTAAGAAGCTCTGAAGAACAGGGTCCTATAGTGTCACAAAACCACGCCTGAACCAATGGTGTAGAACTTGGTGTCCATCAGAGTTATACCTCAGAAATGATAGAGAAGTGTGAACTCTCTCCAGGGGCCAGCAAGGTGTAATCTGACCTCCACATCTGTGCTTCACTTGTGTGTCTTATGTATGTCCAGACAAAGTAAATATACCTGAAACTATGTCTACAAAGCCTTTCTCAAACAGAAGATGAGTCCAACTGGGAAAATTTCACGTGTGGGGTGTATGCCACCTTGGAGGATATGCTGAAGGAAATAAAATTTGTGTGTATTTCCTTCCATTCTGAGCCTTGTCTGCTTTGCTTTCTTAACTGCACATTTTCTGCACATTTTTATTTACTTGAAATGTCCTTGGAAATCCTGATATCAAAATATCCTGTACTTATAGCATTTCTGTGTACATCACCTCTGCAGCGGATGTGATGACCTCCTGGAATCTCAGACATAAAACATGATTTTGCATTCAGAATAAACTCAGTAGATTGAAATGCAAACAGCAGGACAAGTGTCCTTGGGCTTTCTGTTTTGTAAGAAGTTATGTATTGTTCTCCTCAGAGTGCCCCTGCCTGGTGTGTGGTGCAATTCAGACCTTCACACCCTTCATGTGTATTGGATCAGTGTGGCACACAGCAGGGCATTCCCAAGGATCACTGTGTTTGTATGATATTCTCTAAGAGTCTTTCTAGTAAAGAATCATCTTTTAGTACACCAGGACCTGGGATTGTTAAAGACATGCTCCAGTGGTTTCTTCAACTTCACCTCCTAGGTTGTCAGTGGTTTGGCTCAGGACACTGTGTGAATTCGACACACAAACACACACCCAAGTCACCCCCTGGTTTCAAAATGGCACCTGTGAGCTGGCGTCTGTGTCTGTTTCTGAGCTTGTTACCATAGCGATGAATTGTCTGCCTAGTTTTTTAGTTGGCATGATTCTCCTGGCTTAGGTCGCCTGTGTTTTCTTATTACTGGTTAATCACACTTTGGGCAACAGTTAAATTTCCATCACTAAGGATCAGGACTGCAGAAGGCAAATGTAGTGATTTAGTAGAATTAGCTACAGCAATGCTCTTAATTTCCCGATTATTTCCTTTCAGTGGAAGCTAGCAGGAGCTTCACCACTTCCCATGGTTCCAAGCCTCTCAGAGAATGGTTATTCCCTTCTGCTGACAAAAACTTGTACTTTGTAGAAGCATCTTTGGAGAAGTAAATAAAAGTTGACAACAGCATTTGAGACAGGAAACTCGATTGCCCATCCTTTATTTTAATGAGTCAACACTGACATTTTTGCTTTACTCTATGTAAGCTGTAACAGTGAGTCAGTTGTTTTAAAGTTCACATCTACAGCCTTAATACAAATGTTAAAATATGCTGTAATAATGAAGGATGTGAGGGGTGAGGCGAAGTCTTCAAAAAAATGAAATGAAATGTAATGTTGATGTTGGGAGATATGTACATCCCATACGCCCAAGTAAGAGATGCCCAGCCAGGTCTTTGCCCGAGACATTAGCTAAGCTGTGAAGAGTCCTCGATCTGTCTTCAGACAGATACTACATGATCCGAGCAGCCGTCGGCAGCACACGGAATGTGAGCAGTGCGGGCGTGGTTGTTGAAGGGTGACTCAGAGTGAACTGAACAAATGAAAAATGTTTGTTGGCTGTGATGGTGATTTAGGGGAGCTAGTGAACTTTGAACTCAGGGGAAAATGTCACTTGCTGAATTACGGCCATTGTTGTCTCACCATAAGTCTGTCATATATGACAGCATTCATATTAGTCCAGTAGTGGATGTGAGACATCTCCTCCCGTTTGTGAGTCAGAGTGTACAGAGTGCTGTTCCAGTTCTTCATGCTGCATTAGGGCGTATTCACCTCTCACCTTCGTTTCCGCATCATTCATGGAATGCAACAGCCATTTCTGCATCTCGGGTGACCATGTGACCTCATCCATACCCAAGGCAGTGACAGCACAAAGGACCTGTTTCTTAGGAGGCAGAGGGGACAGGGGGAGAGCTAGTGACTGGCTAGATTTACAAAAGGGTAGAAACCACTGTCACATCACACTTGATCACAGCCGGAAGGCTGAGAAGTAATATTGTTGCTTGAAAACCTGCCTCTTGTTTCCATCCTGCTATGAGGATAACTTTCTATGTCTGTGATGTGTCTGTCAAGAAACCATTGTTCTGTGGTCTGTGTATTTTCAACATTTGCCTAGATCTGCAGAAATCCAGGTTTTGTAAAAACTTTTACCCTCCCCGTTTTTTAAAAAACACTTTTTGGTTTGATTTATTTTTGCTTTTTGAGACAGACTCTCCTATATTACAGCTTGGCCTCAAATTCACTATGTAGCCAAAGGTGGCCAGGAACTCTTGATCTTCCTATCTCTGTCTCCCATGTACTGGGACTCTCTGGCTTCCTGACCATTCTTGCAAGCCATCTGGCTGGTATCAGCACTTCGGGACTTTACTTAGGATTCTCCCCTGGAACTTGGGCACTGTTGAGCTCTGTTGAGTTTGTATTGCCTCATCCAGGGATCTGTTTATAAGGTTTTCTGCCTGAGAACCACAGGGACTGTCTCTGCTCCCCCACAGAAGAGGAGGGAAGTCCAGATTCCTCCCGCTTGAGTCCCTGTTCCTGTTGTCCTTGTTTGTGAACTTTTCTGCTCTGGCTTTGTTCTTCAGAACGTACTTCCTACAAAAGATGTTCCCAAGCCATCTCGCTTCTACAGTCCTTTAATTTATTTTGGAAAATATGCAGATACCAACTCCCTCCAGAGTCTTCCTAACTATAGAAGAGAAGCTAGTTTGCTTCCTGAGGCCAGCTTGCTTGTCCACTTGGGTTTTTCTGCCAGATTCTCAGTAGCTACTGTGCTAATGTCACTTCTGCTGTCTCCTCCTCTTCCTCTTCTTCCTCCTCTCTCTTCTTCTCTTCCTTTTTGAGAGACAGAGTCTTACCAGGTAGTTCCTTGGATGATCTCACATTTCTGGGAATCTTCTTGTCTTAGTTTCCAAAGTGCTGTGACTTCAGGCATTTGTCACAATGCTAAGAGGAAATTTCTTCACCTTTCTTTATTTGATGGTATTATCTTTGTGTGTGTGTGTGTGTGTGTGTGTAGTCACATGTGTGCACATGCCCTTGGAGGCCTGAAGAGCAAGCCAGAGTGATTATGAGCTGCTGGGTATAGGGGCTGAGCTAACCTTGGGTTTCCTGGAAGAGAAAAAAGATCTCTTACCACTGGACCACCTCTTTAGCCTTGCATTACATCTAAGCATGGTTTTGTTAGACTGATGTTACAGTTGCTGTTTATGCTGTCCACTGTGCTCACACTGCTTGTATGTTTCTGTGTCTCTCTTTATCTGTGTTTTTGGTTAGCCTAAAAGACAGATCTCACATCTCTTTGCTGAAGCAGACATCCCACTCATAGGAAAATCTCAACAAATGCTTAAGATGCCTGTGTAATAAATAAACATTAATCCGCCTTAATTAAGGGAGCTGTGTATTTACTCACCCATCTCCTGTCTTTGGAAAGTGTTGAACCAAGGCTGCTTCCATGAGGTCTTTTCAGAGCTGGTGAACAAAGCCAGGGCTTCTCAGTGTGTGAATCACTGTGTGAGCAAAGGTGATCACAGTGCAGTCCTATTTGATAAGGCTAAATACATGAGAATTCAGAATAACCCAAATGTGGGGATTGAGATGTTTCTCACTGGGCAGCATGGCAATCTCTCAACACACACACACACACACAAACACGTACACACATGTATACATACATGCACACACACATGCATACACATGTACACACATATACACACACCCATACATACATGCACACACACATGCACACATACACACACATGCAAACAGAACACACGGGCATGATGTATCCACTCACGCATGACACACTCACAAATTATAGAAAGTGCTGTGTACACACCAAGACTTGTGTCCACACATGAACAGCTTTTCTTGAGCCCTCTGAGACTGTGAATGTATTCTTCTCTCATATGTCCCTCCATTCCTTCTAGTACCCCATCATCACCCTTCTTCAGCCCCAAAGCAATTGTTCCCATTTCCCTTCAGAAAAGAACAGGCCTCCCAGGGATAGCAACAGAACTCTACACAATAAGTTGCAGTAAATCTAGGTACACACTCTCATATCAAGGCTGGACGAGGCAACCCAGTAGGAGGAAAAGGGTCCCAAGAGCAGGCCAAAGAGTTGGAGACAGCCCCGTTCCCACTGTAAGAAGGTCCACACCCAGCTTCCCAATCATAATGTGTTTGCAGAGGATCTAGCCCAGACCCATGCAGGCTCATGGCTACCATCTCAGGCTTTGGGAGCCCCTATGAGCCCTGCTTAGTTGATTCTGTGGGCCCTGTTCTCCTGGTGTCCTTGACCTCTCTGACTCAGACAGGCTCCATGGATGAACAGAAGCTGGCTTAAATATTCAGCAGACGAGATCTGTCACCTTATGTTCATGCGGGGCGCCGCACCAGTTGCGGGGCGCCGCCTCGCCGAAAAGGAGAACGCCACGCTTCAGGATTCTTCTGGCAGCATTTTTATTACAGCTCTTTTAGTGTTACAGCTCTCTTAGATGGTAGTGAGGCGAGGGACCCCAAGCCCCAAAAGCTAGTGGCTTATATAGCGCTTTAGGAGATGTGCTGCACACTCATTGGCTCTTATGATGTCGCCAAATTAGCATACTGATTTTCGCGCCTTGCGCAGGCGCACATTCAAGCAAGGCTAGCAAGAAGAACCAGGAAGCAGGAAACCGGCGCCATGTTCCAATGGCGGACCCGGCTCCTAACATGTTCATTTATTAGGACGGATCCAAGGACGATACTAGCCTACTGGAATGAAGAATATTTGCCTGAAAGTAAACAAAGTAAATTTTCAAAGCCCGTTTCCCGAGAGAACACTGGGTTGTGGGTTGTCATCTGTGGACAGTGAGATTTACTTCACTATTACAGTGACAGTGACTGAGGGCGAGCTGGAGAACAGTTTATTTTCATGTCAGTCTAAGCCCCTGGAGACAGGAACTTAGAAGATTGATAGGTTTTTAAAAATACAGCAATCTGCATTCTTTCAGATGCTGTGCTCTCTAGAAACATGCCACCTTGCAAAGCAGAGTGTTGCCAAGAGAGTTGTGTGGGTGCCGAGCATGCATACACACACACACACACACACACACACACACACACACACACATATGGAACAGAAGAAAAGGATTCTTTAAAATCTACAGAGTGGCATTTCATGAGTACCCGCACACGCAGTGGGCAAACACATTTCAAAATAGAATGATCACTGACTTAGGTTAATGCTGGCGTTGTTTAAAGACACGGACGACTTGACAAAGCTTGTTTTTTCTTACTTAAATCTTTAAGACTCTCAATCTTAAATGATATTAAATGGTAACGTCAATGAAAAGAAATGTTTTGGTGGCGTTTAAAGATTACTGTCAGATTGACTGTTGAAAATTCATAAGCTTGAAGATTGATTAACTCATGATCAAAGTTATAAAACACGTATGTGAAGTCAGCAAAAACTAGAATACTCAAAGGTAAGTAGAAATAAAAGACAGTGTGGGTGAAGAGACGGCTCAGT
>NW_021609877.1:0-1077 GCF_004785775.1 Grammomys surdaster | reverse complement strand
TGATTCTGTTTCCTTTTCCTTTTCCTTGTCTGTGTGCTTGTGTGTGTACACATGCATATGGATGTGCAGACATATAGTAGGTATATATGTCCTTCCACTCTTTGGGAACTAGGGTTCTGTGTTTTGTCCTGTGGATTTACCTGTATAACAGTTTAAAGATGATGTGAGTCCTGAGGTCTGGGAGCCTCTACTGTAAACAGCACCGTTCATTGCCTGTGTGGTGCCATTTGTCTGTACATTTGTATCTCTTTGGCAGACTAGAAAACTGTGTTGATGTCTGGTCCCATCTCCAGAATTATATGTAATGAATATCGCTACACTGTTAGTTATCCAGGATTTAGCGTCCCTGTTTTGATAGTAGGAAATATATAATCACAGGTTTCTGGTGGTCAAGGACATGTAGCCTAGTCTCTTGACCTGTAGTTGCTTGACCTGTAGTTCAGGCCAGTTGAGTGAACACAGGGAGCCAGGGTATCCTCAGCCATTCAGCAGGCCCATTCAGCAGTGAGAAAGATACTCTGATGATGCCAGGTCACAAAAAATAAGTCAATCATTAATCATTTGTTTTAGTTGAAGTAATGTAATAACAAGCAGATAAGTTGAAAACTTGGGGCACAGCATTTGCATAAATTTATATCCCTTGCCATTTTTGTAAAACTTTTAATAGGCAATGATGCATCTAAACTACATTTTCAAATAGGAGCATAGACACTACATATCAAATTTAGACTGATGTTAATAATTCATTTTGTGAAAAAGCAAAATGATTACAAATAAGATGAAAGAAGTCAAATTGTCCCTGTTTGAAGAATATATGATCCAACATTTTAAAGAATCAAAAGGCTCCAAGTGGAAAGCTTGTAAAACTGCTAAGTCTACAAGAAAAATAGGAGGATACAAAACCCATTAACAGCTGATAATGAGAATGCTAAGTCAGAAACTGGAACAAGAATCCTGTTAATAGCAGTCTGAACAATGCCTAAGAATAAACTCACTATGGAGATTAAAGACCGCAATAAATGAACCCTTATAAAACACCAAAGAACAACATTAAAGACACTAGAAAACAATGATTTC
>NW_021609876.1:0-3362 GCF_004785775.1 Grammomys surdaster | reverse complement strand
TAGAACATCCTGGGCAGCTGTCACTACTGTGTTCACACCCTCTGACATAGGTTCTGGGTCAGTGCTGCTCTCCACTGTGCTGAGAGAAGCTTCTCTGTGCACATCCAGAAGCTGTGGGGGAGGAGAGTGAACTCATGATGGTTGCCTCTGACCTCCACATGGGCACTTTTGCACAAGTACACTAGCATTCACATGTAGACATGGTACACACACACATGATGGACACTGATGTGATACATACACGTGATGCACACACTTGGTACACATACATGGTTCACACATACATGGTGCACACCCACATAAATTGCACACACACATGATACATGCTCGAGGTACACACACATGGTGTACACACATGATGCACAGATACTTGGTGCACATATACCTGATGCACACACACTTGGTGCACACACACTTGGTACAGACACATATGGTGCACACACATATGGTGTACAGACATAGTGACAACAAGTAAAAATAATAACATAAGGATTCTAAAAATATGGAGAGTATAAAGCACATAATTCACTGTTGAGAACAATTTTTTTGAAGTGGGGTCTCACTGTGTAGACCAGGCTGACATGGAACTCACAGAAATCCACCAGCCTCTAGTTCTCCAGCATTAGGCTTAAAGATGTATGCTGCTATGCCTGACTGATCACTGGGTTTTAAACTCTAATGGTGTGATACCAAAGTATTAGAGGTTTATAATTGACCATTTCAGCCAAATTAACTTGTAAACTATAGTGGCATTAAGCACATTGGCAATATTCAAATATCTCGGGTGTCACTAAAGAAAAGCTGTGCCAACAAAGCATAGGAAAAGGACATTGAGGACTAGTGGTTTAGTAGAAGTCACTGGTAACACCTGGCCTCCGTTTTCCTTGCTGGAAGCTGTCTGATGGCTCACTTGGTGACTTTAAACTCTCCTCTTTCTATTCAGATGTTTTTAAACTTTCTTCACATGATTGCTTCACAGATGTTCAGGTTTCTGAATGTGTGCATGTCTACATATATATATATATAATTTTTATCTGAGTTTTCTCTCGTAATTATTCAGAGTATTTTCTTGTCATTATTTTACTTCACAAGGTCTGTGGCAATGTCCATTTTATTTGTGATCAAACACTTGCAGTCTTCCCTTTGTGCTTCGTCAATCTGTACAAAGACCTGACAAATTCACTATATGTTGGATGGAAAGAGGCTCTGGCCTCAAACTCAGAGATCTGCCTGCCTCTCCCTCCCAAGCACTGGGATTAAAGCCTGTGCCACCGAGTCCAGTTGCTTTGTTTTTATATGGTTGGAAACATGTTATTAGCTAGACATGGTAGATTATGCCTTTAATCCCTTTAGGCAGGAGTGGGCTTGGTCTACAGAGGGAGTTGCAGGACAGTCAGGGCTACACAGAAATGCTGTCTTAAAACACTTGTCATCCTCATCCCTCCACCAAAACAAGAATAAATGTGTTGTTTATGGTCAAAACACAGAAAATGTGTGTCTAGAGAATACAAATGAACATCTATATCATATTCTCTGCCTTCAAGGTTCAGGAATCGTAGTGTAGAAAGAATGCCTGATCTACTGTTTACAGTAGTAAGTTGTTCTTTCTGTAGTTTAAAGACGTATTTTATATGTATTCATTTCTAATATTTATTTCTATGCCATGTTTATGGGTGCTTTAGTGCACATATGTATGTGCACCATGTCATGCAATGCTGGTAGAAGCCAGAAAGACATTTGATCCCCTAGAATTGGATTAGAGACAGTTGTGAGCCACAGTCTCGGTGCTGAGAATTGAAAACTGAACCCAGGTCCTACAGAGGAGTAGCCAGTGATCCTAAGCACTGGGCCATCTCTCCAGTCTGGAACATCAGTATTTTTAACAAAGACATAAAGTTGAGAGATGGTGAGAGTGGATCTGGAAACCATTCCTTCCAGAAAGTGGGGGCATGAGTATGGTGAACATACATGTATGTAGGCATGAAGATCTCAATGAATAAAAAGACTGTGTTTGGAAATTTCCTGCTTGAATATAGAGACCTATAGCCAGACCTTATGCAGAGAGTGAGAGATCTAGGAACACTCAGCCATAAACAGGGAGTCTCCAACAAATTCCTCCTCTCGAAGCTCAGGTTATCCTGTGGAAGAGGAGGCAGAAAGGATGTAAAAGCCAGAGGGAATGGAGGACACCAAGAAGACAAGGCCTTCTGCATCAGAAGGAGTAAAGCTCATATGAGCTCACCCAGACTGAAGCAGCATGCACAGGACCTGCACGGGTCTGCTTCAGGTCGTCTATGCTTATATTATGGCTGTCAGTTTAGTGTTTTATGGGATTCCTGGCCATGCTAATAAGTTTGTCTCTGACTCTTGTGCCCTCTCTTGGACTCTTTTTCTTCTGTTGTTCTATATTATCTGATTTTAATGAGATAGTTTTTGTCTTGTTACATTTTTAAAAAAATGAACGAATGAATTTATAAATGAATGAATGTAAACCTAACCACTAGGGTGAAGGTTAACAATAGTCATTTATACTTGCTAGGAGAGGAAAAATCATTCCCACCACCCCAAAGGAATAACTCTGGGAATATCAACTAATCCAGGGAGGATCACATGATCAGGAGTAGTGGACCAATAAATGAGTGATGACACAGGTGTGTGTGTGTGTGTGTGTGTGTGTGTGTGTGTGTGTGTGCGGGTGTTTATTTGAACACAGTTGAATGGTTTCTTTTGTTTTTTATTTTTGAGTTGTATTTTGTTTTCTAGATTTTGGGTATTTGCAGATGTATTTGGGTTTTGGGTTGTTTTTTGAGAAAGAACTTAACATCGGGTGGGTAGGGTGGAGGGAGGAGAGGATCTACATGGATTTGGGGGAGGGGAAGAATATGGTCAAATGTATTTAAATTAAAAATAGTTTTAGATAATAACATTTTAAAAACTACTCATAAGTGCTAGTTGTAAACTCAAAGGATTTCATGTATTACATCTAATGCTTGAGGAGAAGGGATTTTGTTTTCCTTCCAGATTCCCATGATCACCAACCAAGTACTCTACCCTTGAGCTAGGGTCTCCTCATCAGGGTCAGCAAGGACCAATACCTATAGGTTCTTAGATGGGCTTGTGATATAGAGACAAACCAACATGATTCCAATAAAGCTGCTGAGTGCAGAAATATTAATTTTTGTAAATTTCTATATTTTCTTCTTCCTTGAGAAGGCAGCATTCAGGCTCTTCTTCATATGTTTTGTCTTTAACTAGTGAAGTCCAGCCACATCTGGGTTGTCCATCTATCTATCTGCATTTAAGATCCTTGTGATTTGTTAGCCATGCACTCCTTATGCAGTCAGACCTCAGGCTGTTCCTTA